>NC_142744.1:4212500-4398750 GCF_051943395.1 Hippocampus bargibanti | reverse complement strand
AACAGTCTGCATGTTGTTTTTTTCTGTGTACAGGGGATTACTTGCCTATAATATGCTGCATTTCCACCACAAATTGCCCACGGGGGCAGCCGTGATCCTGCTCGCCGTCCTCCTCCACGGATGCGGCGTTCAGGCTGCGTCTCTCCCCCGCCACTTCCGTCTCCGAGGCGGCGGCGGTGACGAAGGCCAACCTGCCGGTTCCGACCTGCTCAGAGCTTTGGAGTACATCGAGAACCTGAAGCAACGTAACGGGGGTGGCGCCGGACCCGCGCCCTCCGACTACGACGAGGTGGACAAGTTCAGAGTCTTGCTTCAGCTGGCCTCCCAGCAACAGCGGCAGCAGCAGGAGGAGGAGGGGGAGGAGGAGGACGAGGCTCCCGCGGAGCGACAGGACATCACTGCGGAACAACTGATGGGATCCCTGCTCAAGTCCCTGCAGGATCAGGCCAAGCTCAGCCCAGCATCAACGCCCCACAATGACCGTCGCCTACACAGGCATCGCACCAAAGGTGCAGAAACCGGCCAGGGTTCAACAGCCGATTACGCCAACTACCCGAGGCCCCACAAGAAGTACCCGCTGATGTTTGAGGATGAGGAGAATACGGACGCCTCCAAGCGGGCCACAGAGGATCTGGACCAGAAGTACACCCCCCAGAGCCTGGCCAACCTCCGCTCCATCTTTGAGGAGCTGGAGAGGATGCCCATGTCGGAAGGGCAGAAGAGAGACATTTTTGGGGACGAGGACGAGGAGGGTGAAGATGAAGCGGCCCCTGGAGAGGAGTGGGTCCCCGTGGAGGAACGAGAGGAGACCGAAGAGATGGTGAACGGGAGCCACGAGGAAGCAGACAGGGCCCTCGCGGATCAGGAGGAGGAAGATGGCGAGGAAGTGCAGCGACGTTCGGGTCAAGACCAAGAAGATGCTAACGACGATACCAAGCTAGTCGATTACTACCTCCTGAAAGTTCTGGAGATGACTGATCAGTCACAGAAGAGGGACCAGACCGGAGAGCAACGGAAGAGACTCATCCGTCCCTCCATCGTGGATCCTCGTACGGTGAAAGAGCTTCTGGAGCTGTCGTTGAAGCTCCACATCCCCCCGCAAGACCTCATCGACATGCTGCTGACCGAGGAGCTCCGGAAGCTTCACCGTAACCCGCTGCCCCCTTCGTCTCGCTACGCTACTGGACAAACCCCAAAAGTACGCTACTTCAGTCGAAGACTGCCCGTGAAGAGCAAGGCCGCCGCCCCAGAGGACATGGACCGAGAAGACTTTTTGGACATCATCGGCGTGGAGACGATCAGTAACGAGTATCCGGTGATGCCCAGACCCATCAAGACGTCCTCGGATAGGATCCCGGCGGGGAGCAACCCCGATCCAAACGCGGGATCAGTCAAAATCCCGTCGCCGGCCGGACGCAGGGAGAATCTGTTCTTGTCCGAGCTCAACAAGATGCCCTTCCGACGTCAGGTCGAGGACGACGGCGACGACGGTGACGTGGAGGACGAGGTGACCACGTATCTGGCGGCCAAAATCCTGACCGAGTACCCGCCCGATGGCATCGCCAAGAGGGACACCCAAGCGCAGACCAAAGGCCACTTTCCCTCTGAGCTGTACGAGAGGGCCGTGAAGGACTACTTGAGCCAAGCGGACTCTGGGAGCAGACCGGTGGCCAAGAGGGAGGCCGTGGAGGAGAAGCCCACTGAGGCGCAGAGCAAAGAGGAGATGGAGGAAGAGGTGGACGGGGTGGACGGGGCGAGGGCCAAGACCTCCGCCCCGGTTGCAGGCACCACGTCGGGGGGAGAAGAAGAAAGGGAGGAGCACCGTGACAAAGCCGTGGCCGGAATGTAAACGCTATAATTCGAGTATTTCAATTTTCTGTATGGTGGATGTGATCTAGTTTACAAATTTTATTGTACATACACACACATACACACACACACACACGCTAAACATTTAGTCCCTATTTGCTGCAAGGTCATTATAGAAATATAATGACGTCATAGGAGATGAGACCAACCTATTCAAACGACAGGGTTTGCAATTTTGACGAATGGGAAAATTTTGAAGTATCCATATCCAATAAGAGGCTAGAATTGAGTCTTGTGACACTGTTTCAAGTTTTTGCATCGTGTTTGTAGAAACGGATTAGATAATCTTAAAAAGGAATTAATTGACCTTTGTTAAAAAAATGGATGTGAATTTAGCTGTAAACTGTGACAGCCTCTAAAAGATCAAAGCGCTTTCCGAATATTTGATAATATAATCGGGGTTATTTTGAATTGAAAACAGGCCGCCGTGGCTCCACGTATATTCAGGGTTTGTGAAAATTTGTTGTGATCATGATGATGGATCGTTATTTAACAGTCTCAATATCAGCCTGCCTTCCGATCGCTTTCATACCGCAAAGCTCCGCATTTTTTTGTCAGCCTACCGGTGGATGTGCTCTGTGTATGCCCATTTTTAAACCATTTTGTACATGCTCAATAATGTGTGATCAAGCACAGATGAATAAAGCATCAGCGGTATTATTTTTCTTCTTGCTGAGTTGGGTTGCTTCTTGTGATGAAGAATTGTCTCAGTGACTTGGTTCATTAAAATACAAATTTAATTAAGATATAAATTGCTTGTTGTAAAAAAAAAAAAAAAAAACTAAACTAAAAAACACTGTCTTATTGACTTGGTTCATTAAAATACACATTTTATTAAGATAATAATAATACATTTAATTTCTAAGCGCCTTCCAAAACTCTCAAGGTCACTTTAAATTCACAGGATCGGTTTTTCCTGCGGGTGAGCAGCCGCAGCCACACGCGCCAGCGTTCACTCAACCCGAAGTAACTTCGCGAGAAAGATAGCTAGCTAGGCCTTCACACAACCCGGATGTAACTCAGATAGAAAGCTAGCTAGCTAGCTAGGCCTTGACTCAACCCGGAAGTAACTCAGATAGAAAGCTAGCTAGTTAATAGACAGCTAATTCGATAAATAAGTAACTCGGATAGAAAGCTAGCTAATAGCTAGCTAGCTAGGCCTCCACTCAACCTGGAATAATAGACAGCTAATTCAATAAATAAGTAAAACGGATAGAAAGCTAGCTAATAAATAGCTACAGATATTAATTGCTTGTTGTATTTTTTTTTTAACTGAAGAATTGTCTCTGTGACTTGGTTCATTAAAATACAAATTTAATTAAGATATAAATTGCTTGTTGTAAAAGAAAAAAAAACCTCTGAACAATTGTCTAATTCACTTGTTTCATTAAAATTCAAATTTTATTAAGATATTAATTGCTTGTTGTAAAAAAATAAAAACAAAAAACATACAAGCGACAACTCTCAGAATAACAAATGCACAATTAATCTGAGATTACAAATATTAAAATGCAATTGAACATTGCCTTTCTTGCCGTCGGACGGGAAATAATTAGACTTTTATCATAAATTGATTAAATTCCAATATATTAAAAACATTCACCACACCCGTATAATAATTTCACCTCTTTCACTTTCAAGCGACGACCGGACCGAGACTTGTTGCGCCTCAACGTCTAAAATGAATCCAGCTTCCGTGTCATGGCTGAATTTTGTCCCTTCCGTTGTCCCTTTGTCAAAATGCCGGCGTGTTCATGTATTCCTCCATTGTCTAGAAAAGATGAAAAAGCACACAAAAGAGGATAAATCACATTCCGAGTGTCTTGATATCTCAATTGTGCGATAGGATGAATATTCAGAGGCACGTGTTTTACACATCACCTGGAATTAAAAAAAAAAAAAAAAAAAAGGTGCTGAGAACACCGACACACAGTCACTAACACAAGCAGAACATCTAACCTGTCTGTCCATATTCAAGGTCCAAACAGCTCCACCTCATACCAATCATTGCTGCCATCCTGAAGCGATAATGATCAAAAATCAATGGGAGCCTACGGCTAGGGCATCAATTCCAAATTCAGGTGTTAGTCGAGCCTTACTAAGAAGCGGAACACACCCAAGGAAAACCGCTTAACCGCACACGGCGGGAAAGGGTTGGCCAACAAACGCCACAGCAACGCAACCTATCGCTTGTAACTAACACACTGGCAGGGACAGACAGACAGATGGAAAAAGAGAGGGGAAAAAAAAGAGAAAGATAGCGACAGCGACGCAGATTCCAAGCACACACGCGTAACAGCAAACATCAAGAAGCAACGGGAGACAGGGGGAAGGCCTCAGCAGCACCACCGTTAATCAAACTGGACTATCACGTTGGACTATTGGGAGACTACACTGAAAACAACACGTTCCCATGCTGGAGCTCCGCAAAAAAAACTTGGAGGAAAAGCTACTGCTCAGGAAGTTAAACATAAACACAAAAAGTTGGGTCGTTTTTGGTGATTGGGTGATTCATTCTATGGTGCAAAAATGTTCTGCGTTCATTTTGTGTGTGTGTGTGTGTGTGTGTGTGTGTTTGTATGACCAGTCTTGTGAGGACCACTAACATATTATACCATACGTAGTGAGGACATTTTTGACAAGTAAGGACAAGTTTTTCATTCTAAAGGCTTCTAGAGGGTCTATATATGCATCTGTTAAAGTTTCAGAGTGGTCCTCACAAATTCACCCCAAATGATTTTTTTGGTGTGTATTTTCATTTCACTTGGATACACACACTTTTTACTCACTGTGTAACACTGTTTACTGACTGCGTTTATGTGTGTGTGGTTAATGAGAGGAAAAAGTTCAGATCACAAAAAGTCAGTCGATATTTTAACCAAATTCACTACAGGGGTGAGGACTTTGAATGTACCCATTCAGAAACCTCACTCCTGCTATTATTTCAGTTTCAAGTCCACTTTTTATGTCTTATTTTTAAATGAAGTGGGAAATGGGGTGACATTTAGTGTTCAAATGTAACAATCGTTCTTCTGTAAACTTATCAGCAACGGTGGTCCTCACTCCTTATATGGAGTTATCCGGACCTCACAAAACCATTGAAACAGGAATGCGTGTGTGTGGATGTGTGCTGGTGAATCAGTTGGTGCAACAGCCATGTTGGACTGTGGACAAATGATATCTATAGGCGGAGCATAGAGTTGTAGGGGCTGCAAAATTGTGTCTTTTTTGGGAGAGGGTGGGAGGCTGAACAAAACCCGAACAAATTTGGGAATGGCGCTCCACGTCATATTTCCAATTCCCGAATACATTTGTGAATGACAGTGAATGAGTTAATATTGCCTCAATAATGCATGCTTAACTCATTCGTTTGCCATTCCCGAATTTATTCGAGAATTACAAAGTGTGGCGTGGAGCGACATTCTCGAATTTGTTCGGGTGCGGGGGGTGCCAATAAAGCGCTGGTCAGACTTCTGGCAATGTTTTTTCCCTTCATTGAGGGGGCAGCATTAGCCTTTTGTACATGTTAGCGCTTCGTTACGGCTTCAGCTGTTGTTAAAGCGCTATATTGTATTGTATACAGCAACCCCCATTTCAAACTCAGATAACTCCAGACGCATATCACTTGGGAATTAACATTTTTTTGATAAAAGAAGAGAATCTAAGGTTTCTCACGATGTACTGAATGTTTATATGGTCCTAAAACTCAATATTCTTCAAAGTTCCTGCAATTTGAGTGAAAATGACAATAACCCTGGCACAGTAATGGACTCATTTTTGCACATCCTCCGGCACTTAATGAGTTAAATATCACAAATGTTTTTTGTTATTTGGTGACAATGTCATTTTTAGTGTCACAAGTCATTTCAAAGGGAATTAAACGGTGCCATCACCAAGAAATCATCTACCCAACACACAGACCCAAACATTTTATTTTATGTTTACAAAGAGTCAAACTGATACCACCTGGAGATTACTAAAGAGAGACCCCCCCCACTCCGCCGTAGACAAAAGCTGGGCATACACCGTGCAAATCAAACCCGTTTGTTAGAATAGGAGCGTATGCCGAGCTTAACCGAAGCCACTCCACAGCAAGATTCAAACACGTTATCCTTACAAGCCGCAACTGTGTGACTGGTGTTGCCGTCACCTTCTACACATCCGTGGCAATTTTTACAGGGACAGCAATATTCAATTTGTCATCAATATCAGGAAATGGTGTCAATGTCATGTCTAAAAAAAAAATTGTAGTCAATATCGCTAAGCAGTTATCAAGTAATTGGATTGGATTGGATATGCCTTTATTAGTCTCACAGTGGAGAAATTTACATTTCACAGCAGCAAAGTGATGAAAGGAATGAAAGTAGAAAAACATTAGGCATCAGGTCATTGCTGTCCGTGTAAATGCCACTTATATGTGAGTCTTGGGGGGTTGGGATGAAATAGACGTGTACAGTAACGTACACGCAAATGCAGTTAAGTGCTTTAAAACGACGCAAAATACAGAGTATCCCAAAAAGATGCGTACCCATGAAAATTTCAATTGTGGCTTTGATTAAAAAGCTATTTATTTCAAATTACAACCACACATTATTCATTTCATGGAAGACCATTCACCAGAGTTTCAGCTATTTCTGTCAATTTTTAGTCAATTTTTAAGCATGTTTGTGGGAGGGTGACCCAAAAAGATGCTTCCTACTGACTTCCTCACTGCAGCAATGTTTTCTCCCAAAAGAGGAGTGTGTAAAAGTGTCAGCGATGTTCGATCGGACACTATGGACGAAGGCACGGATACAGAAAGATTGTCTTTTACTGCCGGCAGGAGACGTCGCCATTCATGACAGACGTCTGAATTATGCAGCCCTCTGCCAAGCTATTTATTGAGAGTATATGCAAATTAAAGTGATACATTAGTAAAACATAGTTTTCTTGATTAGAATACCGCACCGCTTGAGTTCTAAGCACGAACAGCTGTAAGCAATAAAACATTGTCTTTTCCATGAACTGATAAATTTGTAACCTGGCTCATGAGCTCTTCCTGTGAAGGAGTTTCAAGTCATAAATTACTCCTGTGATAAAGGAGTTTCCCAAGTTCTAAATTCTGTCCAAGGCCAGATCTCCTAGATGAAAATGACAGTTTAACAAGCTGTGTCTGTTGACCATAGGTTGACCCCAAGTTGTCTGTGCTTCAATTGTGTATTCGAGTCACACATGTTGACTAAGCATATAACAGCATGAAACTTTTAAATATGATAACTTCTTATTCTCCATCAAAAAGTGATTCGACAACTTGGTCAGACGAGTACAGGTGTGCTTGCAACGAAATGGTGGACATCTTGGGAAAGCCATAAATGGACTAAAAATTGACAGAAATAGCTGAAACTTTGGTGAATGGTCTTTCATAAACTGAATAATGTGTGGGTGTAATTTGAAATAAATAGCTTTTTAATCAAAGCCACAATTGAAATTTTTAGGGGAACACATCCTGTATTTTTGGATGTGTCTCACCTGCTACTCTGATTGAACAGACAGACGTGTGGATTTTCAGCTCATACATATGTGACATGGAAGCATTTCATTAGCAATACCAGTGTTGCATTTGGTTGCCTTTATGGCTGCTGCTGTTAATGATTGGCACGTCGCAAAAAAAAACAAACAGATGTTCCACACTACATGTCACAGTTGCGAGTCCCTTTGTGTTGTTGTGCGGTGCGCCGGAGCATCTCACCTCCTGCAACATGTCAGAAGCTTCGATGCAGCGTTTCACAATCTGCTTGGAAGTTTCTTGGATTTCTCCTCCCATGAGAAATTCGTCCAAGATAAAATAGGCCTTCTCAAAATTAAAGATTATGTCCAGCTCGCACACCTGGGAGAAAAAGACCACGGATTATTCCAGATAATGCAAGATAGTGAACATAACATTTTTTTTCTAGAAAAAAAGTGCCAGAGTTAAGCAAAGATGAGATGTTTCTTATCATTTGCCGTGAAAGATACAGTTCCAGTTTACAGTAGATGGGGCTTGCATTATAGAAAAAGCACAAAAAAACATGTTTTTTTAAAACATTTTTTTTTTCAAATAAATGATAGATCCAGGTGCCACCAAAAATGCAAATGGTAGTACAGTAAAGTCTCGTTATATCGATATCGGATATATCGATAGTCCCGGTTATATCGATACTATTTCTATGCACGCACGGAGAAAATTACATGCAAACAGGGTCGGATATATCGATAGTCCCGGTTATATCGATATTTTTTCGGACTCCCTTGAATATCGATATAACGAGACTTTACTGTATATAATAAAGTCGTTTTATATACCTTTGTGATGGTAGTTGTCAATGGATGACGAACTTTCAGGTTGTCTATTGATGATATCCGAGTGGAGTTCCCGTGCTTTCTCGGCGATAATACCCTCACTAACAATGTCCCCTGATAGCTGCTTTTTGTTAATCCAGAACAGAACAGAATTTTTCAACCTCTTCTATTGCCTGAGACCGTTGCTGGGACAACACAGAAATACCCATAGCCACACGTAGCAATGGTCGATTTAGAATACTGGCACACAGAAACGCACACTTCGTTCGTGTTCGATGAGCTCCTTCTTCTGCTTGACCATAATTTTCTTTTGTGTCCTCTTTGGTTTAACACTAGCTTGTGGTGGGGTCTTTTTCGGTCCCATAATAGCAAAAGTACTCCACTCGATAACAAACCACATATGCACTCAAGGAAAGGGGTGATGAAAACTAGTCCGCCATCCACCGTGGTGCTGTTTGACCGTGTAGTTTGGTGTTTTTCCGCCGAAAACTAATCCGCCAGTAGCCGCTCCGTGTGGTTTGGTTCGTTTGCCGAAAACTAGTTCGTATGCCAAGATTATATTCTCGCGAATTTAATGTTCGTAAACTAAAGCATTCGTAAACTGAGGTATCACTGTAAATTATAGATCCAGGCCCCACCAAAAATGCAAATGGGTGAATTTACCAATACCATATCAAGAATAGGCATATAGGAATATAATAATCTTGAATTAAAAATGTTGTTTTAAAAATCACATATGACCAAGATTATTATTGATGGTCATTATTGTTTTTAGAAATGAGTAGAACATCAACATGACTGCTTCAGTTTGAATATGAATAAAAGAAGGTGAATGAGAAAATACATTGCCAAAGTATCTGTCCAACAGCTCAACGTAGCGATGAATGATCTCCAAAGCAAGCAGCTCATTCTCCTGGTTTTCGATAGCCAAGCAGAAATACAAGCTCGCGTATCTAAAAGCAGGGGGGGGGGGCAGAAAAATGTCTGTCAGTCAGTTTATTTTGTTATGAAGTCATAGTATGCATCGAAGAGTAGATAAGGAACAGGCAAAGCTGCTTTTGTCAACGGCTGGAAAGCAAGAATGCAAAGGGCCCACCCACCTTTTGTAAATAATCTTCAGGTCTTTCCAGTGCAGGAAGTTACAGGTACGCGGTTGCCGTGCCAACACGGCTGTGGTCATGTCCCTGATTATCTTCTTTTTGTCTCGATCAGACATGGGTGTGTACCATTTTTGCAAACGCAACTTGCCCTGGCGACTGAAGAGGAGCAGGAAGCGCATCTGACGACACGGGGACACACAACAAGATGATCGTGGTGGGTGGTTTGGATCAGAGGGGCAAACCCAGGCCCAGTACCAATAGAAACGCAAAAGTTGTGAGGCTGTTTACAGGAAGGCATTATTAACTGAAGCAAGTGCCATGGCTTATTAAACAATAACTTCACTGCCCAAACAAATGTGTGTCCTTAATGTATCGGCACACGGTTCTACCCATAACAGACTTGTCTGGCTGGTTAAGTAGAATCTGTGTGTTGTCGTTCCGCATTTTTACAAGCAGGAATACAGCCGGTACAATATCAGCACATTTCCACTTAATGCATTGGATCTTCTTTCAAAGTCATCAAATACAAAAAAAAAATACAATGCAAGAACACACACTTATTGAATATAATGTATTGAAATAATGTATTGAAATTAAGTATGAGAGCAATATTGTAATTTCTACCTTTGTTGTAGGAAAAAAACATTAAATAAAAGCCAATCTAGAACTGTGGCGAATCACAATGGTGTGTTCAATACTGTATTTATCATATTTATCCACGTGAGAAATGTTAAATGTTGTATTTTATTCCTAACATTTTATTGCAAAGTTCTAATTACTTTTAAATGTATATTATGCCAAATGTGAAATCGGCATTAAAAAAAAGAGTGACGAAAAGATTAGTTTCAGTTGAAAAGCAAATGAAGGAAAACAACGCAAGGTGACCAAACCTGTTTTGCTGTTTCGTGGTTGGGGTAGATTTCTCCCTTCTCGTTTTTTAAACATTTTTAAACGACAAAAGCTCAATGAAAGTAGAACGCACGACTTATGTTTATCAGAAAATAATTGTAAAAAAACGGATAGAGACGACGTTGTTAGGAGGTTTCCGATGCTAACAACCTGTCAGCGACAACAGGTGCAAACAGGTGATGCTAGCTTTTTATCTTTATTATATACGCGCAAACGCGTGCAGATCACTTACCATGTTGCCGACTAGTTAATCGAGGCGTCCCGAAGATGGAAATAAATATAAAACCGACCCCTCATATGGGGTCACGATATTCTTTTTAAGCACATAACCTTAACTTAACCGTCCTGTCGTCCACAGTCGACAGCAACAAGTGGAGAAAGTTGGCAAGCTCCGCCTTCCCTCTCGTCCCGACGGGCGGTGCTTGTAGATTTTCTTGTGAGTATGCGTACACCTCGAGCACCTTGATTGGCTGATTGAAAGTGGGTACGCTCGGTCCGATTACACCAGGGGAAAACGTGTATCACGTGACTTATGTTTGGCACGTTTTGGAACAAACGAGACATTAAAACAAGCGGGAGTGTGACAGCATAGACAGGGTTTGTACACCGACTCAATTTGCCTCAGACTTGTACGTTCAATTTGTAGCCATATTGGATGTGGCAAATGAGGCGATTTGATGCTGATTGCATCTAGATCACGAGATTGACACGGTGTTACTTAATTATTTTCTGTTACGAAATTCTGACCACTGAGGGAAAAATGCATAACAGTGTCAATTTATTAACAAAAACAAAAGAAACTATTGTACAACTTGCAATAAAGAAGAAACTTATTAAAACATCAAATACGGCGTATGCGTTAACCGTTAATGCATAGGCTATATTTTATGTTTTAATAAATTTAATTTTTAACTAACTACAGCTGCGGACTCCCCCCCCCCCCCCACCCAACACCCTTCCAGTCTATTTATTTCAGGGTCGACAGAGGGCGCCAGGACGCTACTTCTCCTCCCCTCCATGTGACACTCGTCTGTCACGGTGGTTATCCAAAGTAACAGAATCGTCTCCAGGCTTCTGCAAAGTTACCATTTGATGCCATGTCCCTGTACCGAAACGCCATCTGGTTTTTAAATGGAATGCACCAATATACAAGGTCAGTCAACTGTTTTCATTGTTCTTTCAGATGCTAAATATTTGTGTAATATTGCTCATTGCGCCTCTTACTCGTACTGGTGTTCTTTGTGTGTGTTTCTTTTAGAAAAATGATCTCATGTAGAGGAATTACGAAAGGCCTGATCACTGAATGGCACCACACAAGCCATCCTGTATGCGGCAACACAAATGTCTCATTGACAGTTGTCTTGTGTCATGTTTACCAACTGTTATCAGGCCGCGGCACATACTTTACATACTGCAATAAACAAAATTGTCCAAAAAAGTATCCATCGTAAACTGAAAGAATTACATTGTGTCAGTGTATTCACTAATGTACTCCCTCGATGCGATATGTAATGTAATCATTTGTTGAAGGGAGAAGCGCATTTTACCATTACGGCTGTCGCTATACGTCCCTAGCATAGATAGCCGAAAAAAGTTACATTGTTTCAAGTAGAAATACTTCTCGGAATAATCAAGTGAAATTGGATTATTTCCGAAGGCACGCCCCATGATTTATATGACACCAACTAAACCCAATTGAATTTAAATCTTAACAGATTTTCATGATTGTCAAACCCATCTGATCCTATTGCTCAGGGTGGGGTCAATATGTCATTGGTTTCTTGTAGAAATGGATATGAAGCAGCATCTCAGAACTTTGATCCCCAAGACCTGGATGTTTCCGTTGTAGGAAGGTCTTTTATGGTCACCGGAGCCAACAGCGGCATAGGAAAAGCCACTGCCATGGCTATAGCCAAGAAAGGTACACACAATTGGGCCATTTTGTTGTCAAATTGAAATGACACTAACGCTTATTGAATGCTCGCAGGTGGGAGAGTGCACATGGTCTGTAGAAACCAAGATAAAGCTGAAGAGGCCAAGGGTGATATCATTCGTGAATCTGGGAATATCGTAAGTCATCAAAGTATCAGCTATCTCTCCCCAGAAAATGTGTGCTGCTATGATACTTAAATATTAAAATTAGACCTTGGACTCACACTTGAAACCTCTATTCTTGAATCATAGGAAAATTAATTCCGGTTGTATTTGAGCGATCTGCTTCTAAAACGAGAAAGATTTTCCTTCGTAGTAGATACTTTCATTGGAATTTCTGCTATGAGATATCAGCTAGGTCCGCAAAAAAAGTGGATTGAAGCGTCAGAGTAATCCTGGTTTTCATTCCAGGAGGTGCACGTCCATATTGTGGACTTGTCGGAATCACGCAAAGTGTGGGAATTTGCAGAGGCCTTCAAGAAGCTCTATTCATCTTTAAATGTCTTGGTATGGACTTTACAATAACAAAGTATGCATATTTTCTTCGAAGCTTACACTTCACGTGATTAACAGATAAACAACGCGGGCTGCATGATCCACAAAAGAGAGGTGAATACTGAAGCCCTGGAGAAGAATTTTGCTATCAATACAATGGGTAGAGAACGTTATATTCTGTACACATCCAGTATGTGCGAGATAATCTGAGTGACATCTGCCCTTTGTTCGTCTCATCAGGCATGTACCTTCTCACTGAAAGTCTCATACCACTTCTACAAAAGAGCCGGGATCCAAGAGTGGTATGCAACAATACAAACACACAATCCAGTTTAGCGCATAGTAGCACTTTTGTGCACGCCGTTCGACGTGCCTGTCGTCGAAAGCTCTCAACACAACTATGCCTCTGTTAGATCACCGTGTCATCAGGGGGGATGCTGGTCCAGAAGCTTAAGATTGATGATTTACAGTCAGAGAAAGGTTACTTTGATGGTCTCATGGTGTATGCCCAGAACAAGGTTAGAAGGGGGGGGGGGGGGGGGGGCGATAATGCCTTTTTGAAGGATAAATATATTTTTTTGGTTCTTCTCAGAGACAGCAGGTGGTGCTGACGGAACAGTGGGCCAGTGAGTACCCTGATATCCACTTCTCTGTGATGCACCCTGGCTGGGTGGATACGCCAGGTACTTTTAAAATATATTTGCACTAAATAATTTTTCTAGCACAGCCACTAAAATTGTGTTATTATATTAGAATCATACTAAAATTGTGCTGATTATATTAGAATGATCTGATTGGATGAGGAGTAAGTGTCATGACAATACAAAACTGTACAATACATATTGATTTATATAGCGCTTTAACAGCTAAAGCTGTAACAAAGCTCTTAACATGGACAACTATCATATACAGGAAATAAAGGAGTCACAAAGATAGTAGAAAGCACCAGGGAGTAAAACTAACATCAAGTCTGACATGACATGACAGCCCGAGGGGGGGAGTTTTCGGTCTGTTATAAAAGTTGTTGTAAGCTATCCGTTAGCTAGCTAGCTGTTGGCTGTCTAGCTGGTGGCTATCTGGCTATCTATTAGCTATTTATGAGCTATCCATTAGCTAGCTAGCTATTAGCTGGCTGTAAGCTGGCTAGCTGTTGGCTATCTATTACCTATTTATTAGCTATCCATCAGCTAGCTAGCTAGCCTTCTATTTGAGTTACTTTGGGGTTGAGTGAACGCTGGCACATGTGGCCGCCGCTGCTCACCCACAGAAAAACTTCACCTGTGACTGTAAAGTGACCTTGAGTTTTGAAAGGCGCTTAGAAATTAAATGTATTATTATGACGATATCCTTGTTTGAAAATTAGGTTAACTTTCAATTCCTTGCCTCACAATATTGTACCAATAATTCAGCACTAACGTCTGTGTAAGCTCTCGTACAGTGATCCATCGATGAAAAGGTTTCCTCAGCCATCACCTGTACTTCTTTGAAGGTATCAGACATTTTGCTCCTCATCCGAGAAGCTTAGTCAGCGAACTAAAATTTTTGCTGGTAGCTCCGGCCTATATATAGGTGTAAAGTTAATCATACATTTTAGCAGATCAATAACACAAATAGTACATTGCATGTTTTCAAAGTGACCTTTTCCTTTTTTCCCAGCCGTGTCCCAATCAATGCCGCAGTTCCACAGGATGATGATGCGGAGGCTGCGCAGTCCAGAGCAAGGAGCCGACACAGTGGTATGGTTGGCCTTATCCAAAGCTGCTGGCAAAACCCGCAGCGGGAAGTTCTTTCAAGGTGAGGGCCAACACTCACTGGAAGTTGTCATCTTTTGCTTTCCAGTCATTAAAACGTAAACTGTCTGTCCCGCAGATCGGAAGGACGTCCCAACCCATCTGCCTCTTGCTTGGACTCGTAGCTCGACGGTGGAGGTTTTGACTTTTATCTCTCAGCTTGAGATGCTGGCCAAAGCTGTGCAGGCAAAGCCAATGGAAGCGTTGAGGAATGAAGGTGTTTAACTGTTAAAACATTCAAATCAAATAAATCAAATAAAGAAACACATCTTTGTGTTGCTTATTTAACTCATTCGCTGCCATTCCCGAATTTATTCGGGAATTAAAAAGTGTGACATGGATCACCATTCCCGAATTTTATTTTATTTTTTGCAGGCGTGCCAATAAAGCGCTGGTCAGACCTCTGGCCATGTTTTTCCTTTCCACAAGATGGCAACATTTTTGTCTGTTTGCGCTGTTATCTTCGGCTGTTGTTAAAGTGCGATATAAATCAATATACAATACATACATATTGTATTTTGTACAGACACCATTTCAATCTCAGATAACTCCAGACCCATATAACTTAGGAATTAACTTATTTTCTGATGAAAGAAGAGTCTAAGGTTTCTTATGCTTCACTGAATGTTTATGTAGTCCTAAAACTCAATATTATGTGTGTATTCCTGCATTTTGAATGAAAATGACAAAAACCCTGGCATTGGAGTGGACACATTTTGCACCTTGTCTGGCAGTGAATGAGTTGAAGTACGGCAATACTGTACCTTAAAGACTCATACATTGATCTTTTCCAGGTGTCATCAATTGGCAGTACGTTTGGGTGGGAGGTAATCAAAATACCTGGAGAAAATGCACGTGAACAAATTCCACAAAGACATGACCAAAACCCCAATTTGGAAAAAAAAGCTAACATGTGACTCAAAGCATGAAATACCATTTTATATTTTAATTATTCCAATGCAATTTAAAAAAAAAAAGTACTTCCTGGATTATCAAATATTTTCCCGATGAGCATAAAGCTTATTTTTTTCTATTAACAAAATACAATGATAGAAAATTAAAATTACAGTTTTTCAATGTATTCCAGTTATGAGTAATTGAAGCTTTATAGACTTTTTTTTTTATAGCAAACAAGTTCTTAAAAACATTTTCTTCTAGTATTCTTCTTTTCCTTTCGGCTATTCCCTCCAGGGCGAATCAGCGTCCTCCATCTTCAGAGGTTTGATTCACATGGTTGTTTTGGCCAAGCTTTTACATCAGATGCCCTTCCTGATACAACCCTCTGTATTGATATTAAAACAAGAAAAATAAGGTGTAGATTCACATTTTCACAACGGGATTGGTTTCTCATCTTTGGGGTGGGGTTGCAATAAAAGTATCTCCCTTCCTCGCAGGAAGACACGTTCTGAGGATATGATGACGGATCATCCGTGCAGATCTTTTTCCATTTGCATACGTCCATCTTCCCCCCCACTCCATAGCCCCTTTCTATGCGATGTAGGTGTACATATTCCGGTCCTCCGGAGTTCTTGCTAAGTATTCCCTTTCTATAAGTCCTTCGATACGTTTTTTGATGACCACGGGGCTGGGGATGAAGCGCGCCTGCAGCTGCTGAGTCACCTGAGCACAAGTGACATGATGATGGCGGCAATTTTGAGTTGTCAATGCCAAGGAGTAAAAAAATATACAGTGATACAACGGCTTACGAAGGCTTTTGCTTACGAACTTTTCGCCTGACCAACATTAAATTCGCGAGAATATAATCTTGGCATACAAACTAGTTTTCGGCAGACAAACCAAACCACACAGCGGCACGGTGGATGGCGGACGAGTTTTCCACACCACCCTTGAGTGCAGACGTGGTTTGCTATCAAGTGGAATACCTTTGCTATTATGCAGAAGGAGATCACCGAAAAAGCAAGTGGCCCAGTACCAGTATGCTCAGTCAACCATTGCTAAGTGTGGCTAAGTGTGTTTGTGTTGTCTAAGCACGGTCTCAGATAATACAAGAGGTTGAAAAACGTCTGTTGATTAGGATTAATGAAAAGCAGCTAGCACGGGACATTGTGAGTGAGGGTATTATTGCCGAGAAAGCACAGAAACTTCACTCGGATATCATCAAGAGGCAACTACTATTAGATTTATTTCTTTAATTAAAATACAATAGCAGATTTACTATACGTAAAATAAGGTATATTTTGTGTAGTTTTAAGGCTTATTTAGTAGAAAAGTATGTTTTATAGGGACCTGGGAACGGATTATTCTCATTTTTAATGGTTTCTTATGGGAAATAAATGTTTGGCAGACGAACTTTTCGCCTTACACACTTTCTGGGAACCAATTAAGTTCGTAAGCTGAGGTATCACTATATATATATATATATATATATATATATATATATATATATATATATATATATATATATATATATATATATATATATATATATATATATTCTCACCTCGGCCACCAGGACATTGTGCTGTATCTTCTTCCTGGACTTCATGATGCGTACGATGGCGGCTTCGATCATCACTTTTCGGTCGTCATCCACTTTCTGCTGTGTCTCTTTCCTCTCCGGGTCGGACTCCCCTTGTTTGGCAGCCACTAGGAAGCACACAGGGTACAAGTTGATGAGTTGTCTGCTTCCATGTTAGGAAGGACCTATTTTTAAATTCAAATTACAATATTGAAAGTAAAAGTAGGAATTAAAGGACAACCGACGTCACTTTTTTGTTTTTTAACTGACATAAGAAAAATGTTTTTAGCATCTAAAATACCCAAAACACGCAGTATGATATTTTTAGTCAAATGCAAAATACCAATAAAAATGACTTAAAGTGTCCAAAATCTGCAAAAAATTGAGCTGCGAATTGGGCATTTTCAGAAAGTCCCACCCCCAGTTCGTGACATCACGACGAGACATCTTGCATTGCTAGTGAATCAAAACAATGGCTTCAGATTGCTTTGGAGAATATGGTTTTTGTTACACATCCAGTTATGAATATGATTCAAATAGTTCTGAAGAGGAAAGCATACGTGTTTGCAATTGATTAAAGAATTTATTTGTGCCATTTTGAGGCAACATTGGGGGGAAATGTCTCACCCAAAAAAAGAGGCACAAAATGGCGACCTCCTGTGGCCACCTCCGTTTCCACAGGCTTATAAATTCCCTATATGGAGCTTGGACGCCCTCTTCTGGCGGCTTTTGGGTGCAACACAAGGTCCCCAGACCAAACAAATACAGCAAAATACATTGACGTGATGGAAGGACCAATACAATGCGTCTTTTTTTTTCAGTCAGGGGCGTTCCTTTAGTGACGTCACGTACGTCACCAACTCAAAAACAAGACTTCCTGAATATTCAGCGCGAGTTTTAAAACGTAAAATATAGCTATATGCGGTGGAATCTTATTTAAATACGCTCAGTACAAGTCATTTGAAGCCATTTCACAAATTATGGACACAACTTGTCCGGAGACGTCGGTTGTCCTTTAAGTGACAGCGCTAATCGATTAGCATACTGGTCCTGTGGCGGTGACATAAACCTCCAGCAATTGGTAGCGTCATAAACCGAGACCACCTGCGATTTATTTGCGAGTTCTTTTCAAAGTCCCACCCGAGAACGATTCCGCAACCCATTTTGGGGTCTCGGCCCACAAGTTGTGAATCATCGCTTCCAAACAGCAGCGACGGTGTCTTTTTATGCACACACCTGTCTGTATTTTGACTCTGTGCACTTTGGCGGTAAACTGGTCATTGACTGTAAATAAATGTCCGTTTTCAATCTCCTTGGACTTTGGCTCTTTGGTAAGAACTCTCTGGGTGGGCTTCCCACAGGCTAAAGATTGCAGTGCCCGCACCAACTCCCATCTGGGAATGTCTGTCTCATTATGGATCTCCTTCAGAAAAAAAAATGCAATTCGAATATGACTTCATAGTCTTGATCGCAGGTACAAGATGAAACTTGAGATGCAACCAACCTCAAAAGTGTAGCATTCTCTGTGGTTGAACAGCATAAGGATGGTCATCTGGAAAGTGGACACCTGCAGAATGGTCTTACGGGAGTTGGAGCCGCTCGCTTGGGCACCCCCCAAGTTGACATCGGAACCGTCATCCTGGACACGGGTTACAAAACAATGTTCATACCTCCGCCTGAGAAAAATCCTCCCAACAATCTACAAAGTTGCATTGGACGCTCACTTTTTTCAAAGCGCCGTAGAAGGTAGCAATTAGGTCCGCCCCACCCATGTGATGCTGTAGCGTCAGCTGCCTCCCACTGTGTTTGGCGAGGTAAAACCTATCAAAGAGAAGCATCTCATCAAGAAGGACGAAGAGCTGGCAAAAATGTCAGTGAAACAACTACTACCTCTTAAACACCTCAAAAGCGTTCTGGGGGGATATAGGGATTGTGCATCTGGGTGTCGCCGACTGCGTTGGCCAGTAACCAGTTGTGAGGACTCGGACGGTCAGGTCCACACCACATAAAGAAGCCTGAGACAGAAAGGGTTCCATTTGCACATATTAATGGGAGTCGCGATAAAATACCGGATAAGACTCACAATGACATTGTATTTCAATAACTAAACCTGAATCATGTAAAGGACAGGTGTCAAAGTCAAGACCAAATCGAGCAGAAGATGATCATCGAAAAACACGAACGAGGTATGCGTTTGTGTGACTTAGCATCACAGTACCAGTATGCTAAGTCGACCATTGCTACGTGTGGCTATGGGTGTTTCTGTGTGGTCTAAGCAACAGTATCAGGCTATAAAAGAGGTTGAAAAACCTCTGTTGGTTTGGATTAATGAAAAGCAGCGAGCGGGGTACAGTGTGAGTGAGGGTATTATCGTCGAGAAAGCACGGAAACTTCACTCGGATATTATAAAGAGGCAACTACATCAACGGCATCATAAAGGTAAATAAAATGACTTTATTATATTGTATAGTTTATTTCTTTAATTATAATACAATATCACATTTATTATACATAAAATAAGATATATTTTGTGTAGTTCTAAGGTTTACTTGTTAGAAAATTATGTTTTATGGCACAGGTGTCAAAGTCAAGGCCTGCGGGCCAAATCCGGCCCGCCACATCATTTTTTTTCGGTCCGCGAAAGCAAATCAAACTTGTTAAATTCCATGATGATTGCTAAAATCTGAGCCAAAATGTCATATTTTTGGATGTTAACCACAATAAAAGTCATTATTCTTGACTTCAGATTTGAAAACGAGTTATTCATTAATTTGCTGTGTGCTCTATATGTAATATTTGAAGGGATTTAAACATTCTAATGGGTTCCCCAAATTCATAACGGCCCTCGAGAGGAAACCATAACTACAATGTGGCCCGCGGCAAAAAATGACTTTGACACCCCATAAAATTTATGGGGATCTGGGAAAGGATTATTCTCATTTTTAATAGTTTCTTATGGGAAATAAATGTCCAGCAGACGAACTTTTCACCTTACACAAACTTTCTGGGAACCAATTAAGTTCGTGAGCTGAGGTATAACAGTACTTATTTTTTGTATTGCGCAGATGCATTTTAGCCTTATAAGCCTCTCCCGAAATCCATTTTCCATTTTAGCCTTTACTCCCCAAAAAATAAAAAATAAACATTTGGAAAAGCGAAAGTTTAAAACAGCACACACCGCAACCTCAGTTTGAGGTTCTTACCGATGTGACATGTACGTGTCGCCTAAACTCATCCATGGTCGTATTGGAGATGGTCATATCTCGAAACATTCCCTCCAGTTTTGAGGTGAACTGACAGCCACATTCCGTCTGCAGAGAGCCAAGACGATGAGCCGAACGAGCGGACGAGTGACGTTCAGAAAACCGAACTGGTCTTACTTTGAGCTTGGAGATCATGCTCTTCTCTAAATCGTCTGAGACGCTCTTGTTACTCAGCAGTCTCCGACCCAGATGCTGCTTGTAGTATCTTTCAAACACATCCTTCTCTTGTAGAAACCTGAACAAAACCATGGTCTTGTCCAGAATTAACTCCACCTCCTGTTCTGACAACTGAATAAGGGAAATAATTAATGTCAGAGCGTTTGAAAGGATGTGCAATGCTTTGATCGGCATACCCCTCGAACTCCTTTCTTCAGTTTATCGTCGATAAAGAGCGACAGGTACTCCGGCGAGCGCGAGTTGAGGTTGAGGAAATATTCAAAGTCTCCTGCAATGGTTTGTTTGAAAAGTTTGTCATTGTTGAAAGATTCTTGGAGGAAATGGTCAAACACCATCTTCAGGTTAAGCATGCCCTGTTAAGGAGGCAACAGCACAATATTATTTGAAGGCTATATTTTACAACATCGTGTTTTGGATTTTCACGGGCCAAACTGATATGCAGGGATGCATCTGGGAAATGTTGGCAGTTGGCCCCCTTTGTGTCTCAAAACGGGGCCGAATTCTAAAATAGATGGTGCCCGATTGAACTCGATTGCTGACGTTTTCAAAACTGATTGAAATAAATCAAAATACATTTATTGGAGCGCAATATTTAAGTAAAATGTTTTCTAATATATGAACAATTTTAATTAGAGTCAAACAATTTATTCATACATAAAATTAACATTTTCCATTTCATTTAGTTAGTCCGCAATCGATCCTGTGCTTTTGATATTCTACAGATAGGACAGAAAAGGGACTTAGCACAAAATTTCTTACTACTGACTACTTAAACACATTTCTTTGCAAAAGCTCTGAAATCATTCCCATTATCCACTAAATTCGAATCATTAACAGCAGTTTGCTGCAATGAATTGTCACTACCCTCCGCAGACTTATTCAATTGTTTCTTAAAAAAAAAAAAACGAGAATGTACATGTATTTGTTTGCTGACTGTTTTTAATGTTTCCTAGAGTTTTACTCCTGTTCTGACACTCCTCACTGCAACCATCCCCGATCTTAGATGTAAATACTGCAATGTAACATGGGTAAATGAAGACAGACATTTTCAAATTTGTTCGGGTTTTGGTTTTCCTTACGGAGGGATATAGTAACTTGGGAATCAACTTTTTTTCTGATAAAAGAAGAGTCTTAGGTATGTAACGCTGTATTGACGCTCTTTCCCGGCAAATTGGCATTTTCGTGTTTATTATGTTTGTTAAAGTCATTATAAGTGCCTTGCACGCTGGGTCCGAGGACAGTAATTTCATCTGTGTCATGCATATTAGCATATTTGACAGTAAGGCTGACTTTGACTTTATGTAGTCCTAAAACTCAATATTTTGTTGGTCCTGCAATTTGAGTGAAAATGACAAAAACCCTGGCACTGGAGTAAACACATTTTTGCACAGGTCTGGCAGTGAATAAGTTGAAATAAATTGAAAAAAAAATAGGCATTGGTGTGTCCAAAGATAGTTTCCAGTCATTCAAAATATGGCATTTGCTTCCCCAATTGGTTTACCTGAATATAAATGACTGGATTTTTGCCCTCTCCTTCTTCTGACACTAGAGCTCTGCCTTGTTCTCTCAAATACAAGCTCATACAATCGCACATTGTTTGTAGGCCATTGGGGACAAGGCTGAACATCTTGTACATGCACAAAAGGTCTGCAGAGGGCGAAAGATAATGATTGTAAAAGTTGACACTGAGAAATATTTGCAAAGTGACATAACTCTACCTTCCGTTATGTGATTCTGTAGCATGTAGACCATGCCCGAGTTCTCCATCTCCACTATGGTTCTCATGTGTTTTGTTATCAGCTCCCTTTCCACCACCTTGACAATGGAATCCTCTGTCGATTTGTCCAAACAATGTTTGGCTCGTTCGATTTCCTCTTGGATTCTGGCCTCCACCCTTTTAATGTACAAGCTAGTGCTGTTTTCGGCGAGAAACCTTTGGCTTTCCATCTAAGCAGGCCGATATGGGGGGCAAAGGGGGTTTTACTCTATAGCAGGGGTGTCAAAGTCATTTTTTGCCGCGGGCCACATTGTAGTTATGGTTTCCTCTTGAGGGCCGTTATGAATTTGGGGAACCCATTAGAATGTTTAAATCCCTTCAAATATTACATATAGAGCACACAGCAAATTAATGAATAACTCGTTTTCAAATCTGAAGTCAAGAATAATGACTTTTATTGTGGTTAACATCCAAAAATATGAAATTTTGGCTCAGATTTTAGCAATCATCATGGAATTTAACAAGTTTGATTTGCTTCCGCGGGCCAGACAAAATGATGTGGTGGGCCGGATTTGGCCCGCGGGCCTTGACTTTGACACCTGTGCTCTATAGACACCGGATACTCTCAAGATGACAGACCCCCGGAAGGGACTCACCTGGTAGAATTCAGCTGACATTTCTAAAAAGGGACGCTCAAAGTCTTCCTCGTATACGATCCTGCTATCCAGGCCGAGAACCATCAGCATCTGGCAGGCGTTTCTGATGGACCCCCTGCAATTTTAATATTTCCAGTCAATAATAAGTACTCAGAGCATATTTGGAGCGATTTTATATCCTTAATTTTATCGATACTTTGTAGAAATACGGTTTTGGCGTCATTTGTACAAGTTAGCACTGATTTTTAAATGAGTACGGCGTACATTAAAAATCAGTACATTTTCCATTCATGACGGGTTTTTTTCCTCATTTTTATTTTGTCACCGTTACGTCAACGAGACAAGGCACCGAATTGGTCCGTAGCAGGTTTAATCGCGAGAATCTCGCGTTGCAATTAGCGTGAAAAGCTACAAGCCCATAAATGAACAAATTTAGCCTCTAAACAAAATCGGATTCTGTGACGAAAACTGAGATTTTGTTCTGCCAATTTGTTGCAGAACACAACTTGCCTGCAAATGTTGCTGATCACATAAAATTACAACAGCCATTCTTAAATTTTAGAATTCATGATTAAACCAGGCTTTATACCAATAAATTCATAATATGTATTTTTTATTAATTGTTTTTGTTTCATTTTACTTATGCTATATGAAACATAAGATTAGTCACCATTTTGTAAGGGCAGACGCCATTATTTGTAATATTGCCAACCACCTTGTTTTGACTGGTATGAGTCCAACAACATTGAGTTTTGCTAGCTTGTGTTACTGCTCATACTATGGAGTTGTCGGGGGTTCCACTCAAAGGATTGATCATAAATATTGTTCCATACCTGTCTACGATTTCTCCCCTCCTCTCCCGTTTAATCATGTCCAGTAACGTCTGGCAAAGATGTTCTCGAATGCAGTTGTAGTGAACCACCTGGTCTCTGAATTCGACCACGCTGAGGTTGTACACATTCTCCACGCTGTTTTGCTCAACATAAACTCGGTCCTGGAATCCCAGTGAAAATTCAATTCAATGAAAATTCTGCTGTGGAAAATGACTCATGTCTGCCCTTTTGTAATTTTACACAGTGAGAAATGTCTAAAGTAATAGTTCACAAATGACAAGATAGTTATTGACCCCAAAATAAAAAACACTTCAAGGTTGGCCAAGTTATCAATAAATAAAACATCTTTTTGCCAAAGTACTAGAAGAATAAAAACATACTAATCAGATAAAAGCATCATAAAAACACCACCTCTGCTAGGGTGCTTAAAAAGGACTGTATTACGCTGCTTCCTTACCATGTACATGAGGATGTCTCTGATCAAGATGGTGGCAGTTTGATGATCATTCCACTCTTGATTTAGGACTTGCAGAAATTTGTTATTTAGACATTTGAGGACATCCTGGCGTACCTTGAAAAGGGATGGAGTCTATTAGTCATGAGCTGGTGCATACGCAAATTGTCATGGGTGCATTTCTTTACTTTGTTGATGAGATGGTCTGTGACAACTTCTCTCAGGCCTATGTAGAGCTTCTCCCCATGTTTGTGCAGAACCATGGTGTAGGCATTCCTGTATAGTTCCTCGAACATCAGCCCACTCTTGTTTTTCCTCTGGATCTCCTGGAGGGCATTTTTTAGCAGGGCCCAGATGTTCTCCACATATTTGTCATCCATATTCATCTATAATGGGTCAGTGAAAGGCACTGCTGTGACATACGGTATGATACAATGTGGTTAACCATTAGTTTATCTTGTTTCGTGTCCACTAGAGGGAGCCACGGGATTTGATAAGGAAGTACCGCAGCTTCAGTTCAATGAAGAAAATGTTAAAACGTGCTAAATGTATCACAATTTTACATTCACAATCAATGAGAAGCCCTTGCGACCAGTCCGCCATTTTACATTAAAGTATATTGATAATGATAAAGAACATGATCATTTAAAATTATTTTCCATATTTAATGCGTGTTCAGGAAATTCAATACCAAAATAAAACATTTCTCTCTGATCGCACTTTCCCCGTTCGATTTTTTAAATGTTTGTTGATTCGGTAAAGTGGGTGTGTGTCATGCCACAAACAAAAATGTCACCCAAAAGTCATTATGTTTCATCAGGCATCTTTTCCTGTATATTTGATACCGGTTGCTGAAATAAACCTACAACATTGACACAATGTTTGTAGTAAATCATTTTACAAACAGGTGAATTTGAAAGTTCTCTCTCTCTCAAAGCGCACGACTGGGTGTCAGAGCTAAGGATTGTGTGCGCATTGTGATGGATTTCCATTTTGTAAACACCGTGTATCACGTGAAAAAATAAACTCGGGTAATACTTATCCGCTATATGCTGATTTTGGACTCGTTCAAAATGGTCGTTGCAGTTTATACATGCTCGGTATATTGTTAGCATGCTATAGTATAGTGTTTCAATATATTGATTGCACAGCACTCGTATTGCAGTTTCTTTTTAGTTTTCTTCAACTTTTCATATGCGAGTCAAATTCATTGTGTAGTCCAGTTTGTCTTTTGTCGTAGGCGATAACTCACGAATGTGGTCGGCATGGCGTTGGTCCTGTTATTCTTTTTCACATGCCAATGTGGAACCTGCTTGCAATGTTTTTTTTCCAACTGTTGTGAACAGTGGAAGTCACATACTTACAAGGAAGGCGCGTATCCTCATTTTGCCATCTTTCTTGGTTTCTCCATTGAGATTGGCCATGATTCTCATGGGTGGGTGACGCTCCCAAATAATAAGAGACCGCATGAGAAGCGTTTGGGGGGGAGAGCTTTGTATAATGACGCGGGCTGGCCGAATATTTTGCCCTTGTTACAAACGACATTATGACGCCACAAGCTAGCCTTGTCGAAAATAATGTCGTAGCTAGCGCGCCCTTTTGGGAGTGGTGGTCATGTTAAAAATATGTCGCCTATCGTTAGCCAATACAGAAAAATCGTTCTCGAGAAATATAATACGTGAATTGTTCGCACCCCCATCTAATTATGTTACACACAGACCCGAGTTATAACGTAAGGAAATTAATGTCTCGCGAGATTCTGCACAACGGTACCAAGCGTCAGGTGAACAATACATTGATGTCGCGTGAGGCAAAAAAAAACTACGAACATCCGGTAAGTATTTTGTTGTTTCGAAGATATTTCGACCAACTGTTAAAACTCAAAAGCCTCGGTTATAAGACCATAAATTTGTGGCCTCAACCTGTATTTAACGTGCCCACAACAATATCACTTGATGCCACGAATTAGACACCGCGTGCACACAAAATAGAGTCAATGTATTATGCCCATGAAGTATTGGTGGAATAAAATACAAAATATTTTGAAGTTAAATAAGCACTGGGGTTTACTTTAGTGATTGTGAGCACCTTTGACTTTGACACCTTCAGATAACATTTGTATTTAAAAAAAGTTGGTTGTCAACGAGCTTTGAGATTAGGTGGTTTCCTGCATTGGTTGCTAATTTTACTACACTGTACATGTAAAACACTTTGCCCGAGGCTCTTCCTGTTGTTTAATGTTCTTACACTTTAAACACTAACTGACCGTTCTCATCAACATTCCACCAATACGCAGTAAATAATCTAAACAGTTTATCTACCCAGCTGTATTATTTGTCTAAACCTTTGCAATGCAGTTGTTGCTGTTTAATGTCTGTGGTTGGTGGGATTGCATTCCATATTTTTAGTTTAATGACATCCACCAAATCCAGAGATATTTAGCTGTTTTGAAATAATGACTGTATGAATAGCAATGTCTGCTCCTATAGGTCCCATAATGACGTTGCAGTAGTAATGTAGCTGGTTGCTTGTGCAGTGGCATTTAATTTCTTCTAGCCACATCATAGTGTGTTTGAGTGCTGATAGCTAGCCACATAGAGAAACTTTTCTCAGTCGAGGCAGCCATGCAACATGTTCACAGACATTCCAAAAGACTCTGCAGTGTGTGAGATAATTCTCTATTTTCTGAGCGTATGCACGTTGTCTTTACACCCACTTGGGTGGTATGCAAATCGCAGAGAACTGTTTATCACAGTGATGCATTTCGGAGCCACCCTACAAGTTTCAGAAATACCATATAGATTTTTTTTCAACCTGTCACAGACTTAAAGTACATTTAAAATCACTAGGAAAACAGTTCATAAAATTCTCTTCTTACTCCCCATCTTATCCTACTTTGCCAGGTGATTGCCAAAGCCGAATTCGATACACCTTTTTTTTCATCGATGTACTGCAAATAGACAGCACGGGGGCCAGGACAAAAACACTGATACCCTTAAAATCCTGCACTCCTCAGCCAAGTTGCTGTTGACTTGGCGCCAGCGGCACGAAACAGGCCAAGTAATTTAATTTGCTTCTGCTGTCGACCTTGAAACAGGGGAATGTTGGCTATTGGAATCCCAATTGGGAGGAGGATTGTCACATACAATCTCTTCTGAGCATCTAAAGCAATACTTTTTGTCCTTAGTATGTCTGACAGATAATATGATGTTAACCAATAATTGAATGTACTTTTTTTTTGTATCACAGGCCCATGTAGATCATGTGCTACTTAAGCCAACGGTCGCGATCTATCCTAGCCTATCCCTTCTTTTTAACAATACAATAAATCTTAATTTATATAGCGCTTTCACAGCAGTCACAGTTGTAACAAAGCGCTTCACATAATAGTCAACACAAAGAAAAATAATAAACACAACTGGAACATAAAAACATGGACAGTTGTGCAATCTTTACGACTTTTTCCATGTACTCTGATGTGTGACTACAAATAAACACTTTTTTACGTGAAGCATTTCTAGATTATTATTATTAATAATAATAATAATAATAATAATAATAATAATAATAATAATAATAATAATAATAATAATAATACATTTCATTTATAAGCTCCTTTCAAAACTCAAGGACACTTTACAGTCAGTCACGTAATGAAAGATGAGTATGAAAGCCTCCTTTTCACCAGTGGATCAGAGACGTCATCGTGGAATGTGCATGTCTGCTCCAAGCTAAGTTTTCAAAGTATATACGAAGCTGTAGCATCCATTGACAAAATTGCCTTTTTAAGGCAAATGTTTTTGAATGCCACAACGTTGACATTTTAATCCAGAATTAAAATAATGATGCCCATATTTATAGGTGAGTATGTGTTTTTATGGTGGCACTAAGTAAATAAAACGCTTGTCAACCACAGGTTTATTCCAAGCCATGCGCTAATTTGAAACCGATTAGATGACTTTCAAGATGGCCTGTCTGTCGTGTTACTTTGTCTTCTTTACAAGCCCTTTTCCCACCATTTACTGACCCAGAGAATCAGTTTGACCGTGTGTACCAAGGTCCCGACGTGGGATGCCCAAAATTGCTATCATAACTTCTGGCCCGGTGGACATGACATCTTTAATCACCCGTGTTGAAAACATCTTGGGTTAGAACTCGATATTGGCCATAAAATCTAAATATAAGACACCCCCCCAAGCCCTAAGGCTGAGCTGTTTTGCAGACTCACACGCCATTTCAGTAGTAGTAATAAAAAGAGCCTCTACTCTTCAAGTTACAAGAGAAGTGCTAATAATGGTGTTTTGCATCTTAAAGGCATATAGCGCTGTTTTAGCCGACTTTTTAACCTCATGTTACTCGTCCTCGTGTTTCACATATAGAACGATAGGTTTTCCTACAGTGTTTAATAATATAGTCCCATCCCACAACGCTCATTATGACTCAGTAATCATAGGCTCCACTTGATTCCCTTTTGGGTCGCTATCTACTCTCTTGTTACAGCACTCCATAAAACCAAATTTCGCCTCCCTCGGTCTCTCTTGAAGCAGAAAGATCCAGGAGAGAACAAATAGAGAACTTGTGTTAACTTTTTTTTTTTTTTTTCGCCACAGACGTGTGCTTGAGCCAGGGAGCTGTTTTTTTACAGCTCGGATCCTGCGTTTAGCTGAGGCAGTGCAATAATATCTCGCACTCATTTTGCCGAGTTTTAGAATTACAAGGGACATGTTGAGCTAACTGGTCGCTAGGTTACCTCACTTATTTGATGTCGTCCCCCTCGGTTTTGGCAATCTTACGATGGGTCAAGATAACTTAATGGCATTTTGTTCACGTCAGTTCCTTCTTTATTCTGTACAGTCAAACCTCGGTTTTCGAACGTCTCGGTTCTCATCCCATTCGGTTTTCAACCGAAAATGTCATATTTTGTATGCCCCGGTATACAACCGAATTTCGGTTTTCAACCAAACTGAGTGCACCTGAATGTATCACTCGACGTAACGTCTTCCTCATTGTGACCGACGCATTAATATTGTTGTTGTTTTATTTTTGCGAAAATGCAGACATATTTGGTTAAGATCTCCTGAATAGTATGATTTTAAAGCAAGCAGAGGGTGGTTTGAAAAGTTAGTGTGCCCTATGATTGGCGAGCAACAAGTTCAGGATGTCCCCCGCTTACTGCCCAAAGACAGCTGGGATAGGTGCCAACACGCCCATTGGCAGACAGAGATATTTTTATGTACATATGTTAATGTTGATGTTTAAAATTGGTGAAAATAAAACAGTTTGTTTTAATACAATTTTACACATGACCTGCTCTATTAAGTTTGTATCCGGTTTATGCTGTGAAATAGTTAAAAAGTTGTTTTCTAGACATTGAACGTAATAAGATTTTTTACATTGATTTTAATGGAAAGTGCTGTTTCGGTTTTTGAATAAACAAGGTTTCTGAAACGGATTGTGGTCGAAAACCGAGGTATGACTGTACTTGGACGCAAATGCGAAAAGTAGATTTGCTCTCAGAAATGATCATACAATGTGCATATTAGCTGTTATTAATGCATCAGCGGTTGGAAGGAAAAAGGGCAAAGTTGCTTTCATTATGTTTTGTTTTTTCCAGTCCATTGTATTAATTTCATGCTTACCATGTTTTAGGAATATGGGAAGAAGCTGGAGTATCCGAAAAAAAAAATGCAAACCCCACACAAGAAGGCCAGAGTCCAACATCCTACCCTGGACCTCTACACTGCTCGGTAAATGCCGCCCACCATGCCGCCAACCACGAATTATAAAAATATAGATTGTGATTTTTTTTTTTTAAAGACTTCAGCTCACAGCTTCTTTTACTTTTGGATTGGATTAGCCTTTATTAGTCTCACAGTGGGGAAATTTACATTTCATAGAAGAAAAAAAATATGAAAGGAAGAGGAAAGGAAAGGAAGAAATAGAAAAACAAAATACAGAGCTGCTGTAACGGCAGCCACTCTCGCGCTGCCATCTTGAAGTCAAAACAAAAAAAAACAAATAATGTGACACAACACAAAAGACACAGACAGTCATTCAATTTTAAGCACTTTCTGCACCCTCTTTGTTACATGAAGCCATTCTAGATGAAAGAGGAGATGATCAAAGCATCCTTTTCACCAGTGGATCAGGGACGTCATGATGAAATGTGCATGTCTGCTACAAACTAAATGTCGAAAGCAAACACAAACCCCCTTCAGGGGTCCCATGTAAATCCACTTCAATTCCAAGCCGCGGCAATACCACATACGCATCGGTGCTCTGACAGAAAGTGACAAAAGAAAAAAAAACACAAAAACAACAACAAAAAAAGCAAAGCTTGTGATATCACTTGCTGACGGCTGCCTACTTGGGCGCCATCTTGGACGAAACATCTTGGACATTGGTTTTTCAAGATGTGATAACGTGACATAGTGTGGGAGTCTGTTTAAAGGTGTTATTTCAAATATTGAGTATGGTTATTTATCTAAGCTAATTATTGTGGCACATGACTGCCAAATGCTAGTCTTTTCCCTTGCAAAACCATTTAATGAGTTGATAAAATGCTTGTAAGTTGAAAAGTTAATCGCTAGGTATGCTGTTACACTTTGTGACATTGACCCAGCCAACAGCGAGAGAATCATCACATTTATGACTGTCGTCTTTTTCTCATCCACCACTCCTTAGCGTAAATCGTAACGCAGGCGTGCACTCTCCGATCACAGCGTCCTGGGAGCCCTAAAAGGGAAGAAGTCTCACTCTTGATTCCTGGCAGCTCAAGGAAGAAGCGAAGACTAAATTAGGCATGGTTTCATTGACTTCCAATTCCCTGAGTCCCAGCATCCCTGCAGCACAAGAGGAGGAGCGGGCGAGCGGGCGATGCTCTCAGCCTCTGATGCCCTGCTTGGTAAGTCTCATGAGATGAGGAGCCGAGAAACCTTGTTGAGAACTTGCCTTGCCGTTATGAGTAGAAAGAAAACTATGCCATTAATGCAGCATTGAAATGTGAATCAATTTTATCAAATAAATAAACACAAACACACACTGAACTATGTCATGGAATTTAATCATGAACCCAGTGAACTGAACCAAATTGAATTGTTACACTGTAAAATAAGCCAGCAATGGATATTGTGTTTCACAATACCGTATTTTCCGGTGTAAAAGGCGCACTGGAGTATAAGACACACCTCCAATAAATGGTGTACTTATGCACCCCAACTTACAAACGAGATACGTTCCAAACGGTCGTTCGTAAAGTGAATTTGTTCGTAAGTTGATTCAGTGCTATATTTTGTATGGAATGTGTATTTAAGGCTTATATAAGATTTATTTTTAAGACTTGTATAAGTAACCTGTATTGGTTTGTACTGAAAAAAATAAACATTTAAAAAAATATATGCTTAATGTACAATTGGAGAGAGTAATACATATGTTACTACAAAAATGCTTGTATCTACCGTTGTTCGTAACTTGAATGTTCGTAAGTAAGGGAGTGTCTGTATTTTCAAACTTTTTCCATATATAAGGCGCACAGGAGTATAAGGCGCACCTTCAATGAATGAAAAACATTTTCAAAATAATGTATAATATATCTTCGTCTTGTCTTTCGGATTTTCTCTTCAAGGGGTCGCCACAGCGAATCAGTGTCCTTCATCGGCAGAAGTTTGATTTGCATGTTTGTTGTCCAAATATAATATATAAATGTATAAAAGTTATCAAATATAAGGCACTCCACATTATAAGGCGCTACAGTAGAGGATGGAGTTCCGCACAACTTCGTCTACAGGGGGAAATTGAGTGTGAAATTGACCTGCTGACAGTAGTTTTGAGACCGGTTGTGGCTCAATATTACCATATTTTCCTGACTATATGGCGCACCGGATTATAAAGCGCACTTTCAATGAATTACATATTTTTAAGCTTTTCTATAAATAAGGTGCACCGGATTGTAAGGCACACCTTCAATGAATGACATATTTAAAAAAAATACATATATAAGGCGCGTTGTCAGCTTTTGAAAAAAAAGACTTGTAGGTGCACTCCATAGTGTGGAAAATATTGTACACATATAAGGCGTGCCTGTGTATAAGGCACAGGGTTATCTTTTAAAGAAAATCAAGACTTTTGGGTTCACCTTATACACCGGAAAATACGGTATGTTCAAGCAAAGTAAAGAAAGATGGTGAACTGCATTTTTTTCATTCTGGCACCGCAATTTCAAAGAGGGAGGTTAAAAAAAAGGAGGTTACAGGCATTTTTCTTGTGACGTTTTGCATACCTGTCTGAAATCGGTTATAAAGTTGCCAACCCATTTGAATAGGCTTTTGGAATTTTGTTAAACAAATCCATTTTTTCACCAGGAAACCGACTTGGTTCACATTTGTTCGTTACATTATCTGCATGATTTTCAACATTTTCTGGAACAGCCTGTACTTCTAATTTCCTTTTCTGAAACCCAAGGACACTTACAGGACAAGTTGTGTCCATAATTTGTAAAATAGCTTTAAATGACTTCTACTGAGCATATTTTACAAAGATTCGACCGCATATAGCTATATTTTAAGTTTTAAGACTCGCGCTGAATACTCCGGAAGTCTTGTTTTTGAGTTGGTGATGAGTCCGTATGTGATGTCACTAAAGGACCGTACAAAAGACGCATTGTAGCGGTCCTTCCATCACGTCAATGTATTTTGCTGTACTTGTTTGGTCTGGGGACCTCGTGTTGCACCCAAAAGCTGCAAGAAGGCCAGAAGAGGGCGTCCAAGCGCCATATAAGTAATTTGGAAACGGAGGTGGCCACAGGAGGTCACCATTTTGTGCCTCTTTTTTTGGGTGAGAGATTTCCCCCCATTGTTGCCTCAAAATGGCACAAATAAATTCTTTAATCGATTGCAAACATGTATGTTTTCCTCTTCAGAACTATTTGAATCATATTCATAACTGGATGTGTATCAAGAAAGCATATTCTCCAAATCTGAAGCCGTTGTTTTGATTGACGAGCAATGCTCGACGTCTTGGCGTGACGTCAAGAACTGGGGGCGGGACTTTCTGAAAATGCCCAATTCGCAGCTCAATTTTTTGCAGATTTTGGACAATTTAAGTCATTTTTATTGGTGTTTTGCATTTGACTAAAAATATCATACTGCATGTTTTGGGTATTTTAGATGCTATAAAACGCTTTTCTGATGTCAGTTAAAAAAACAAAAAAGTGACGTCGGTTGTCCTTTAACAGTCATTCTAGAGCAGGGGTGTCAAAGTCATTTTTTGCCGCGGGCCACATTGTAGTTATGGTTTCCTCTCGAGGGCCGTTATGAATTTGGGGAACCCATTAGAATGTTTAAATCCCTTCAAATATTACATATAGGAGCACACAGCAAATTAATGAATAACTGGTTTTCAAATCTGAAGTCAAGAATAATGACTTTTATTGTGGTTGACATCCAAAAATAAGACATTTTGGCTCAGATTTTAGCAATCATCATGGAATTTAACAAGTTTGATTTGCTTTTGCGGGCCGAAAAAAATGATGTGGCGGACCGGATTTAGCCCGCGGGCCTTGACTTTGACACCTGTGTTCTAGAGTGACCATAAGAAAATATGTGAATTGTACATTTTGCACAAATGGCTCAAATATTTATTGTGGTCTTTCCTGGGGCTGATGAGTCACTATTATTCTGTCCTCATCCAACCCGCAAGCTCCTTGCCATACTCGTCGTCCCTTTATTGCTCATTTGCTATGCTGTCTAATATGATTGACTGTGTCTCTTTCTGTGCAGGAGCAACCATAGACAGGTGCTGAGTGCTGCTGAGTGGGCCTTGCGCTGGTGTTTTTGCTCCGGAGACCTCCAGAGGCCTGCATCGACATTCCTGCGATACTTCTCGAGACGCGGGGGGGAGAAATAGGTGCAGGCTCTGACTGAAGACCAACTAAAAAGTGGTGAGTTGAAACCTGCCCACTCTGTCGGTGTTATCATTATTTATTTATTTTAGTTGCTTCTCTGAAAAGCAGCCACTTTGTTTACCTTTATTTTTTGTGCAGTGGAAGCTGCTCTCATTCTCTAGCCACTTCCTCTCCCGACACAATCTGACTGCAAGAATGCAAACAAATTTGTGAGCATGATAGTAATGGGACGCCTAACCTCTTCACCTGACAAATCTGTGAGCAGGATAGTAATGGGACGCCTAACCTCTTCAACAGAAGTTGTTTGCCAGTTTCATTTTTCATTTTTGTCCATTCGCCATGAATATTTTTTTTTTTTTATTAGATCACAGAGGTTGGAACTGAACGAGGGCCTGGCCCATATTGTCTGTTTGATAATTTTATAGACCTTCATGGGACTGATCCCACAAAGATGGAAAGCATTGTGTGAAATACAGGGTGACCCAAAAAGATGTGTACCCATGAAAAGTTCAATTGTGGATTTGATTAAAAAGCTATTTATTTGAAATTACAACCACACATTATTCACTTTATGGAAGACCGTTCACCAGAGTTTCAGCTATTTCAGTCAATTTTTAGTACATTTATGGTTTTCCTAAAATGTGTTCCAAATGTCCACCATTTCGTTGCAAGAAAATGCGGGAGAAAACATTGCTGCAGTGAGGGACCCAGTGGTAGGATGCATCTTTTTGGGTCACCTTCCCGAAAGAGGAGTGTGTAAAAGTAATTGACAACTTTGTCAGACGAGTACATGTTTGCTTGCAACGAAATGGTGGACATTTGGAACACATCTTGTGAAAGCCATAAGTTGACTAAAAATTGATAGAAATACCACTCCATAAACTGAATAATGTGTGGTTATAATTTGAAATAAATAGCTTTTTAATCAAAGCCATGATTGAAATTTTCATAGGTACACATCTTTTTGGGTCACCCTGTAGTTTATTTGTATAAAGTAAAATAAATACACTCATGCCTCGTATCATTTTTTTTTTACTTAATAGTTCTTCTTTGGCCACACATAAGTGTACAGTATAATCACAGTTGTGAAAGTAGAAGGGAAGAGGAAGTAAAAAAAAAAAGGAGGGTGATGCAGACAAAGCCGAATAAGGTGACCATATTTGGCATGAGATAATGCAAGCAGAAGATGTAAATGAGAGAAAGCAGTGGTTGTCATGGAGACTTGATATTGCGCAGTGATGGTTCGCTGTAAACCTGACCGCACTTGCAGTATGGCCGTTGCTAAGCAGAAGGCGCTATTGTGAGTGAGCGAGAGGGGAGAGAGTGAGTAAAGTAGCAGACGGATGAGGGAAGCAAAAAAATGCCGCGCGTTGCGTGACCTTTGCGTAAAGTGTTTTTGTACATCCAAATAGCACTTTGGCGAGAGACACACACAGGTAAGCTCACTGTAACCACATGACTCACCTTTGCTGATGTAGTTATTTTGTTTGTAACAAATTTCCATTTTATTTTCGATCTTGGCAAGGTTTACATACAAAGTTGTCCAGTCCTATTGTTGAAGTGTTTCGAAGATGTTATTTTCTTAAAAGGGGGTTTGTTGGATATTTTCGTCTTTGCAGTTGTATGTCACGCCATATCTTGACAGAGAACCTGCTGGAAAGGCCTCTTCGGAAAGGGTGTTTCTATGCGATTCCTCTTTATCTGCGAGATAAGCTTCCAGCTTGTGTAGGGAGGTGCGCACGCAGACACGGCAGTGCACGCATGCATTCTTTCCAGTGCCAGATGAGGATGAGGCAGCGTGCTATTTCCTCGCTCTGTATTTCAAAGTTGACAGCTTGCTTGAATTACACCTGCCTCCCCTTTCCATGCTTGTGCAGAAAATATATTCAGAAAAAGAAGCGATAAACCGGCTTTCCACAGTCAATTTTAAGCCGGCGTCTATTTACAAGTTGTCTCTTTACATTTTCTTGTGCGTTCTTATGAATGCCCCCTTGTATATTTACTGCCTGTCGTATTTTTCGGTGTATAGGGCGCAGCCAAAAGACTTAATTTTCTTCAACAGATGGCCCTACGCCTTATACGCAGGTGTATGTAGGTATATGTGGTGTGCCTTATATTGTGAAAACTTATTGATATACAGTGAGACCTCAACTTATGAACTTAATTGGTTCCCAGACAGAGTGTGTAAGGCGAAAAGTGTGTATCTAAAAAAAAATTCCCAAAGGAAACCATTAAAATGGGAATAATCCGTTCCCGGGTTTCCATAAAATTTACTTTTCAACTCAAGAAGCCTTAAAACTACACACAACATACCTTATTCTATGCATAATAAATGTGCTATTGTATTGTAATGAAAGAAATACACTGCATTGTATCATAATTCGTTTGACGAAAAGTTTGTAAGATAAGGTGTTTGTAAGTTGAGGTCTCACTGTATTATATTTGCAATAGTTTTTTCATTCATTGAAGGTGTGCCTTATAGTCCGGTGCGCCGTATACATGTATTTTGAAAAAGTTACACAATACACCATTCATTGGAGGTGCGCCTTATACTCCAGTGCACCTTATACAGTATATGGAACAATTTTGAAAATACACCATTCATTGGGGGTGCGTCTTATATATGGAACAAGTTTGAAATCACACCATTCATTAGGGGTGCACCTTATATATGAACAAAGTTAGAAAATACACCATTCATTGGGAGTGCGCCTTATACTCCGGTGTGCCTTATATAGGGGAACAAGTTTGAAAGTACACCATTTACTGGGGTGCACCTTATACTCCGGTGCGCCTTATGTATGGAACAAGTTAGAAAATACACCATTCATTGGGGGCACGCCTTATATATGGAAGAAGTTTGGAAAATACACCATTCATTGTGCGTCTTATACTCCGGTGTTCCTTATATCTGGAACAAGTTTGAAAATCCACCATTCATTGGGGGTGCACCATATACTCCGGTGCGCCTTATATATGAAACAGGTTTGAAAATACACCATTCATTGGGAGTGCACCTTATACTCCGATACGCCTTATATTTGGAACTAGTTAGAAAATACACCATTCATTGGGAGTGCGCCTTATATTATGGTGCGCCTTATATATGGAACAGGTTTTAAAAAAATGCCATTCATTGGGTGTGCACCTTATACACCGGAAAATACAGTAATTGTTGACATAGCAAACATCTTGCTCAATCCTAATATAACATGTAACACAATCAGGAAGTGACGCGGCTGGTGTTTTTTTTTCTTCACTTTTTTGATATTTTTGTCGGCAAAATATATTCAAGTTAAATAAGTTAGCTTGATTGCTGGTCCCAGCTGTTGGCTTTTCTGCAGACATGCTACGTGCTTCGTTGCAATCGTATCACTGGGATGCTCGGTAATGGAAGCCTGATGTGTATTTGCGGGTTTGTGATAGATGAGCAGTCAGAGGTTGGCACACCAAAGCTCTGGGACATTTCCTCAGGAGAGTGAGACTTCACATTAGCCGGCCAGTGGCATTGACAGGAGGTTGGGAAATAGCCGAGCTCTGACGTGGTAGTGCAGTTTAAGGTGGGAAATTTGTTCTCGTCTGGGAAGGGGAGAAAGTGGAAAAATCCATTTGGATGACCGTGAAAAGGTTAGCCGTTTATTGTCATGCTGTTATTTAGCATTCACACTGTTGAAAAGTTACAGCTTTGATGCGTCCACTCGGTGGAAATCCCCTCCAACTCCATTTTGTATTCACACACACACACACACACACACACACACACACACACACACACACACACACACACACACACACACACACACACACACACACACACACACACACACACACACACACACAAGAAGTAGGCAATTTCCTGTTTTCGGTTGTTTAGCGCTAACATGCGTGAACCCATTGTTAAACCCCTATTTTTCATTTATTTATTTATTTTGGTTTGCGTTTTTCATTCTCGCTTCATTTTGCCTGTCCACAGAGCGTCACAGAAGAGTATTAATTACCATTGATGATAATTTTTGATTGTTAATGAAAAAATAACAGGCAGAATTTTCTTTGTAATTTACACAATTGATTTGTATATATGTATGGTATTACATTATATAATAAATTAAATAATACAAAAAAATAATATACAGTAAAGTCTCGTTATATCGATATTCAAGGGAGTCCGAAAAAATATCGATATAACCGGGACTATCGATATATCCGACCCTGTTTACATGTAATTTTCTCCGTGCGTGCTTAGAAATAGTATCGATATAACCGGGACTGTCGATATATCCGATATCGATATAACGAGACTTTACTGTATTTTGGAAACACAACTATAATTGTAGTAATGGAGTTTTACCTTTTTTATCATACAATAAATACATCATGAATTGCATTTCATAATTATTAATTGCATAAATGTCATTTGATTTTGAATACCAATCAAGTGCTGAAAATTTGAAAATTATCTCATTCACTGCCATTCCCAAATTTATTCGGGAATTGTTTTTTTGTTGCGGGGCTAGGGGATGCGAATAAAGCGCTAGTCAGACCTCTGCCAATGTTTTTCCCTCACATGATGGGGCAGCATGTGCCTTTTGTCCATGTTAGCACTTTGTTGCAGCTTTGCTGTTGTTAAAGCGCTATGCAAATCAATGGGTATGTATTGTATTGTATTTAGTACAGCCGCCCCCATTTCAAGATGAGATAACTCCAGACCTAATTAACTGAGGAATTAACTATTTTTTTCTGATGAAAGAAGAGCGTCTAAGGTTTCTTTCAATGAATTGAATGTTAATATAGTCCTAAAACTCAGTCCTGCAATATGAGTGAAAATGACAAAAACCCTGGCACTGCAGTGGACACATTTTTGCACATCATCTGGCAGTCAATGAGTTAAAAGTAGGATTAAAAGAAACAAATGCTAATGGAGAGGTTCATACTAGGATTTTGTAAGGGAAGAAAACAGAGTTAAACTTAGCTGTTCTTACCAGATCCAATCTATTAACCAAAAAACTGGTTTCTACTGTACAGTGAGACCTCAATTTACGAACTTAATTGGTTCCCAGACGGAGTGTGTAAGGCGAAAAGTGTGCATCTCAAAAAAATATTTCCCATAGGAAACCATCAAAATTGGAATAATCCGTTCCCGGGTTTCTATAAAATATACTTTTCAACTAAATAAGCCTTAAAACTACACACTTCCATTTACCCCCGTCTTCCTGTCACTAATCTTCCTGCATCCCCTCATCGCCGTGTTTCCTCAACTCTCTATTCACCCCCACTCGCCTCCCCCATTTACTTCCGGGTCTGATCGCATATGTTACTGTCGTGGAGGGCAAAGACGAGTAGGCGTGGTCCGCCCGCAACAAGGAATCAAAAGAGGATGAGGAGACTGCAGGGTCTGCGTGGCCTGTGCCGTCACAGCTTCCGGCTTCTCCTAATCGCCGTCCTCCTCCACAGCTGGTGCTACTGAATCCCCCCCCCCCAACCCCACCCATATGCTTTCCTCGGATCTCGGAGCTAGGGAGAAAGTGGACCCAGTTCTCCCCTCAATGCAATTAGCCCGGCCACTTTAGGAGGCAGCGGTGGGGAAACACTGGCGTTAACAGCCAACGCTGCAACGTGCACAGTTGCAGACGGACACTCCTCCTTCTCTACCCTTCCTCCCTCCCTTCATCCGTCGCTCCCTCCCTCTCTCACTTTTGGTGCTGGGCTCCTCCGCAAAGCTCCTCCACTCATTCGTTGCTGATTCACCCGCTTGCCTCTCCTCTGCCAGTCGCTTGTGCCGTGCTGTGCTCTGCCTGCCTGCCTGAGAATGATCCAGCCGGTGCCTGGGGGTCTGCTGTCGCAGCCTGTCTGAACGCACGCACCAAACACAAGAGTCGGTCGACACGCGGAAGCACTCACGTATTATCTGGAGAGCAATGTGAGAGGTAAGCGCTCGCTTAGTAACCCTCCTCCCGGCCTCGTGGTTTATTATCTCGATCTTTTCCTCCTGTGGGTGCTGCAGTCTTGACTTTTCCAAAGTGGGCGTCTGTGCATCGGAGCATAAGCGACGATATGGGATATTCATGTCTAAAGTGGTTGCTGTGTGTATCCGGTATGCGTGCCAAAAGGGTTATCGATGGCTGTTCGTGACAGTTTTATGACTCTGTCACAAGAAACATTCTTCCCTTTGAGTCTCAATGACCATTTCCCGAGGCTAGAACATTTTCACTGGTATATACGGGCAGTGCATGCGGAGGGCCGATGTTGATCCAGGAAGCGGTGGGGATCAATAGATCACCCACTCGTCTCTCCTTGCTCCTGTTTGACTCAACACACTTTGGAGTTAGTCCTGCAGAGCGTCCTCCTTAGGACAAGGAGGGGGGTAACATTTGATTCCATTTCTGCCTCTTATCTCCATTGCTGCATCAGGCCAAAAGGGGAAGCATGATTTTGCATGTGTGTCTGTCTCAACGTGTGTCCGCACTCCAAACTACCGCCCTGCTGCATGTAAATTATATGTGACATGTGAAACTGCGACTACCTTATATGGTATTCACAGTATTTCGGTACAGTAGAATATTGCCAAGCATTCCGGTTCGCGGGAGGAGAGTCTGTGTCTGTGTCTGTGTGTTTGTGTGTGTGTGTGTGTGTGTGTGTGTGTGTGTGTGTGTGTGTGTGTGTGTGTGTGTGTGTGTGTGTGTGTGTGTGTGTGTGTGTGTGTGCGCGTGTGTGTGTGTGTGCATGTCTGTATGTGTGTGTATCTGTGAGACTGTGAGTGTTTGCATGTGTCTGGTGTAGGGGGAGTTACCAAGGAGGGACAAAGTTGAGAAAAGGAAACGAGGGGCAAGACAAAGAAGGGAAAACAAGCAAATGTACCGTATTTTCTGGAAAATAAGGCAGACCTTCCTTCTATGAATGACATCTTTAAAAAAATGTTCCATACATAAGGTGCACCGCATCATAAGGGGCACCTTCAATGTATGATATTTTAAAACATTTTCCATACATTAATCGCATCAGATTATGAGGCTCATGGTCAGCTTTTGAAAATGTCTTTTACGTGCGCCTTATAGTGCAGAAAATACGGTACTTTTAAGCGCATTTGTCAATGTTTGAACTGAATTGAAAGTTTTTGTTTTCCAGTCATATGACATTCCTCCACTTCAGATATGTGTTTAATATTTTTGTAGGCAGGCCGAGTCGCATCGGGACTTTTTTTTTTCTAAGTGTCTGTAACTCCGAAATGACCCAAATCACATCAGCATGGGTTTCTTCTTAAGTCGTGATACGATGAGTGAATCTTGTGAGGCTTAAATAATTATCTTTGCGCCACTCCTTCCTCTGGCCTCCTCCCTCACATCTTTCCTGGCTTCTTGGTGGTGAGTCTGTGGTCGAGGCAGTGATGTGGAATGTTGTTGTTGTGACTTTGTGGGAGTCCGTAGGTAGCTCAGGCAGTGGCGCTCATGCGCGCACATTATCACAAGTATGTACACAAATGCGGCAAGAGATTTTCGAGAGAGATTGCAGCGAGAAATTTGGACGGGTAACCCATTTTTAGTCAAGCAGAAACCTGAGATGTGCGCTGTTCCCACCGAATAGATCTGAATGCATATGCGGAGCCCATAATATCGAGAATTAAAGTGGGATTATATATTTGACGGCATTGGTGCTGACAGGTTAAGCCTTTATTACACGGGGGGTCTTTTCTCTGTGTTCTTACTATGTTGTGACTACTTTTCAGCAATATTTCACGGCTTGGGCTGATTAGGAGACCCCTGGCTCCAATGAAATTCCTCACAGCAAAAACATTGCTGATGACACGTCATCACACAATTATTTGCCTTCTTAATATTTATTTGTCCTTTTTTTCTTCTCACATGACAAACAATCAGACATGTTGACCATAATCCTCAGTCTAACTGTTTCGCCAGGAAACAGTCTGACTCATGCTGCTTCTGGAGAAACAAACAAGTGGCTTTTGTGTTGTTTTGGTGTTGTCGTGTCCAGAGGCACTCAAGTCAAATGAACTCGTAACATGGCCAAGCATAATCCCGTGTGAGACAATGCCTATGCAGGTTCCGCCAAAATAAAAGCACTCGTGATACTAAGCTGGCATTCTGACTGAGGTTAGCCATGGCTATGTTGGTAGCGCCACCTATTGGTAGTGGACTATTACTATGCAGACACTCCTCAATTTACAAACATCCAAATTACGAATAACGGTCCATACGAACATGTTTGCAGGTACAGTATGTCGAAAAATGTTTGAATAGTGCCACTTGAATTTGCTTTGAATATTTCACACCGATCCATGCGCACCAAATCCAGCAGACATTTAAACAGCTTCTTCCCCCAAGCCATTAACTCTTTGAACTCTTTCAACAGTAGCCAAAATGGAACTGTATAGTGCCACTTAGCAGTTTTTTTGACAACGATACTAGTGCAGCGTGTTCTACCGGAAACAAATTCCTTGTGTGTCCTACATACTTGGCAATAAAGATGATTCTGATTCTGATTCTGATTCTGATTCTAATTCACAACCATACCTGCCAATATGGTCATTGTCTGAATCAGAGAGTACTATAGGCTGGAATGTATCGGAAGTGAAAAAGTACAGAATTGTATCGGAAGTGAAAAAGTACAATCGGGACAACCCAAACCTCCAAGCTTCAGATTAAAAAATAGTACATTTAATTAGACAACATATTAAACTGCCCCCCCTAACTGTGACAGCCCCAACTATCAGAAACTGGCCTCTGAGTGTCTGCTGATATCTCAACATGGTGACCCAGATGACATAAATATGAGCCAATGAAGTTCTCATTAAGCCATAAGGCCCGCCATTGTTGTAAAAATCACCTACGAACATGCGGAAATGCAATTTAGCACACAATCTTATATTCACGACAATTTAAGGATACACCACTGGGACACAGTTGGTCAGTGAGTACGCATGCCAAACAAGTGGCCTCATTGTCCCTAGAGGTCAATTTACGGAATAATAAATGGGGATTGTTTGTGCGCTATTGGCCGAAGATAACATCACCATGTTATTTAATGCACCAAGTTCGATAGAAAAGTCATGTGGTGGCTATGACTTCCCGTTGAAAATGATGATAAGGGTACTGAATGTTGGTAGGTTATCCAACTGTAGTCACGATATTCAGGATAGAGCGGTATAGATTTTGACTCCATCTCTGCCTCGGTGTGAAAATAGCTTCAAGCATATCTGAAATTGGAGCTGGAAGCACTCTTGTTGGCACTTGGATGTTAAATAGTCACACGATCATCCCTGCTTTTCCCAGATGAATCAAATTTGATGAAGGAACACTAGGTGCCAAGCTAACTTGTTCTTAGCCCGCACTGGCTAACAACAGCTGTCTAGCTAGCATAGTAGCCACTAGTCCTTGCCTTCATTTTAGCAAATAAGCCCGCACTGGCTAACAACAGCTGTCTAGCTAGCATGGTAGCCACGAATCTGATCCTTCATTTTAGAAAATTAGATACTCTTCAGAGGAGTTTCGCTATAATGGAAGGAAGACAAGCGGAATGTGACAGACGACAGAGAAGCGATGCTAACTGCTAAAATAATATAAAATGTACGGTAGGTTACGTAAACACCTGATGACTATATGCTTTGATTGGTGGAATGTACAGTTTTTCTGATTCAATGCTTTTTTTGTGTGCACAAATGAGTCATTTATTTTAATTTTAGCGGTTGAATTCTGCATGTTAATTGTAGAATCTTTGTTAATTATTTTTTTGTAATGTGTTTTTCAACCGAATTAGATAATCTAGGAATACTTCTCTTATATTTTTTTAAACACTATGCTTACACCTTTTACACATGTTCACACTGCAAAAAGCTTTTCATTTGCGTTTTGCTAAGACATTAAATTTGTATGGCCAGCTCTCAGTGCCTTTCTTCCTTCAGTGTGTGGAAACCTCAAGAGACAAGGTGGGAAACATATATGTAAAGGTCAGAGAGGCCGTTATTGACATGCTATGATATTCCGAGTAGCTGCAGTGGCATCATCGTGGAGCCCTGCGGTGTTGCGTTTCCTCCTGACGTCCTCCACTGTGATGACCTATCTCAGCAAACTCTCACCCTGCCTCTACTTCTATCAGTTTGCTGAAATCTAGTAGCAGCAAACAAAAGGAAACGTTCTCCCCCTGCAGTCAAAAGCTGAAAATAGAAGCGTTGCCTGCAAGCTATCATTTTGCATGTTCCGTTTTGCAGCAAAACAAAAGCCATATGTGGATTTTGCTGAATGCCGCATCAACTTCAACTCGACTTGAGCTATAAGTGTCTCATTGCTAATGGTGAATCGCCTCATGTGCTCTTTCAGGAAGGCCTATCATAACTGTGAACCGCACCCTCTATGTTGTTTTGTCATCGGTACTCAAGCAGTTATTCATACTGACAACTCCAAGACTTGCCTGTCTTTAAATATTTTTTTTGTGCCTGCATTTCTGTCTGTGCTCGTCGTCTGTGTCCCATACACAGTATAAAGCAATTTTCTTGCATCGATCAGTTTACCGACACGACCGAAGGACAACCCCCTTCCGCAAATGTGTTTTTGTGACTCATTAGAAAAGTGAGACAAGACAAAGATGTGCTCGCTCGCTGTTCATGTCAGAAACCGTTCTGATGTTGTACATGTTTCCCTAACATACTCTCAAGACTCAGTTGAAGCTTTCTCACCATCTTCCCTCCTTCCACCGCGGTTGACCTTACACCATGTTAAGACCTTTGACATGAACAGAAACTATTGGTATGCCATTATCCATAGGGTGAGTGAACTCTGAAGAATAAGAATGAATTATTTAGAAAAGGTAGACCTTCAACACCAAGAGAGGCTAGAGACAATTTAAATGAATGTACAAAAAGGGCTTGGCCTACTGGTAAAAAGATGTAGCAATCGATATGGGAAGGCTATCCATGTTCAGACATGATGGGTCATATCGAGAGCTCGTGGTGAGCATTGCTTCACAGTACTGCAGCATCACTGACTTACACAGAAATAGCAAAGTAGAAAAAAACTTGATGGGGTTTGGCAACTTTTCTTAAATGATGCTATTGCTGTGTCTCATTTGACTCAAGCTAGCCCACGGCGTCGTCAATGTGAACAACGTTGCAAGTGATAGCTCCACTCCACCCCATTAGCGGTTGTACAGCTTTTGCTGTTTGAACTGAACTTTTGATATGTGTGTGTGTTTTCTTGCAAATGACTATCTAGTTCTGGTGAAACCACGAGTGGAATTTGAATGGTTTTAATCGGAATTTATTCGAATTGAAATGTGTATTTGTTTGTTTATTGTTCGCATTTGCATGGCTAGCCGATAAAATACCCTGAGCTAGCTTAGTTGGGCTCAAATGAAAAGGCACATTTTACAATACAATATAATACAATATTGATTTGTATAGCGCTTCAACAACAGCTGAAGTTGTAACAAAGCGCTTAACATGGATGTCACGAAGATAGTAGAAATATTTACTAAGTTAAGACAAGGTCGTTTTTTTCCGCATAGTTCTACGTGATTGTATGCCAAGAGATTTTTCTACTTGCTCAGTAAATGTTGGGAAATTCTGCTTTAGGTTGTACAATCTTTTTTGTTCGGATCGTGCGCAGTGGGTGCAGCGCAGTGTTTGTATTAAGATAGCACTCGCAATTCAAAGGTCATTCAGAGCGACGGAGGTTACTTATGCTATCAAGGTGCCGTGCAATGTCAAAGCAGGGCCGAAATATCACTCTCCCTTTTTGTTTGAAAGACATTGAACCATGATGCTTGGTCATCGTGACCTGGGCTGCGCTGGTGCAGAGGCTTTGTTACAGCACATTGCAGTGCTGCAGTTCCTGTTTTTCGCATTGCTGAAAGTGCTGTACTGGGAAGAAGAAAAAATGATTTCTCTACACAGGGTGTGGTGATTTAACCCTCTCCTTTGATAAGAGCAGAGTCATCCCTCGGGAGCCAAACCATTCAAATTCCACTCGTGGTTTCACCAGAACTAGATAGTCATTTGCAAGAAAACACACACACATACACATTACTGCTTGTCCATTATGATGAGCCAATCCCGAATGTGTTTAAAAACTCATCTGGGTGATTTAATGACAACTCCCTTCCTAAATTAGAATGAATGCGTTTAAGAAAACGGGGCCTTTTTCACTCTGGCGGCAATTGGATCACCCTTTGCTAGGCTCCGCCTCTTCTCACCTGGCGTTCAGCCCAGAATGTTGCTGCAAGCCTCCTTGCTCCCATTGGCCCACACGCTCACGGAACTTCGCAAGGAGGGAAATGACTAACCTCTTCCCCCTTTGTGCCCTGCCTCGACTTCCCCTTTTCTTCACTCTCTTCCCTTCTTTCATCTTCAGACATATTTGCAATGGCCATCTTTGCTGCACCCTATTGTAAGTGACACGGGATATACATTATTATTTATTTCTTAAATCTGATTTCATTGCGTCGACGTGGTGGAAAGTTTTGAATGGCCTCTTTGTATGCGCCAGTGCGTTGAGTGCGCGCATGTGTTTGTGTGCGCCGTGGCGTGATGAGTGTGTGCACACCATGTGTGTTTAGAGCAATGGGCGGGTGAAGGTTTTATTTGTCTAGCTGACAACTGACGCATTTCTGACATTTTTACACATTCTTTATTCCCACCGTTTGCATACCTTTGTTAGACCTTACAACTTGATCCCAGAGCGTGACCCCGCCAAAAAAAATATACAGTGATACCTCAGCTTACGAACTTAATTGGTTCCCAGAAAGTGTGTGTAAGGCGAAAAGTTCATCTGCCGAACATTTATTTCCCATAAGAAACCATTAAAAATGAGAATAATCTGTTCCCAGGTCCCCATAAAACATAATTTTCTACTAAATAAGACTTAAAACTACACAAAATATACCTTAGTTTATGTATAATAAATGTGCTATTGTATTATAATTAAAGAAATAAACGGTACAGTATAATAAAGTCATTTAATTTACCTTTGTGATGGTCATTGATGTAGTTGCCTCATGATGATATCCGAGTGAAGTTGCCGTGCTTCCTCGGCAATAATACCCTCACTCACAATGTCCCCTGCTAGCTGCTTCTTGTTAATCCAAATCAACAGAAGTTTTTCAACCTGTTCTATTGCCTGAGACCGTTGCTTAGACAACTCAGAAACACCCTTAGCCACACGTAGCAATGGTTGACTTAGCATACTGGGACGCTAAGTCACAGTGTTTTTCGATGATCTTTTTCTGCTTGACCGTAATTTTCTTTTGTGTCCTTTTCGGCTTAACGCTAGCCTGTGTTGGGGTCTTTTTCGGTCCCAAAAAAGCAAAAGTTTCCACTCAATAACAAACTACGTATGTACTCAGAGAAAAGGGGTGTGGAAAAGTCGTCCGGCAACCACAGTGGCGCTGTTCGGCCGTGTGGTTTGGTGTTCTTCCGTTGAAAACTAGTCGTCAGCCACCGTGGCGCTCAGTGTGTTTCCCGAAAACTAGTTTGTATGCCAAGATTATATTCTCGTGAAAAGAATGTTAGTAAGGCAAAAGGTTCGTTATCTAAAGCGTTCATAAGCCGAGGTATCACTGTATTAGATTCAAAAGTAGATATGATCTATTTTTTCTCTCTCTCTGTCTCCCCAGAGGAAGTGCCTTTGCTGATGAGTGCCGCAGCTTTGACCTGCTTCTACCGCTGAAGCCCTATCTTCTCCCCGCCCCTCCCGCCTCGCTCGCTTGCTGCCAATAGCGCAAGGAAAAGTGGCCGCGCCATCCTCTGATTGCGCTACGACCCGTTCGTCCATCCACCCATCCTGCTAAGCCTCACCTAACAGCCCAGCAGCCCAATCGACGCACCTTGCCTTGAATTGACCTTCGCCTTGGACCCTTTAAGCCTCCACACAGTCTTCAGTGTCCTTAATCCCCCCGCCACACCCCCCAAAAGCAGACTACACCCCCAGACCGATCACCTTTGTTGCCTGCTTCACTGCATCTTAACTAGAGGGCTTTCTCTCCTATGCCATTTTGTTTGGTGAATGTGCCAGAAAAGAAGAATCAGTGAGTAATAAGAGAGCAGGCCGCCTCCTGGATAAAAAAAAAAAACATTTTACTTGATTGAGAAGATGGCGCAATAGCATTCACGGCCTTACTTCGTCCTGCAATATTTCACCCCGGCCTCTTCGGAAACTTCAGAAACTTTTCGTCTTAAAAAAAACGCATCATCTCAACATCGCAGGCCATATCAGCATCAAAACAAACAAAGTGAAATTGTGGATTAAAACCCAAGCGGTTCACTTTGATCAAGGTCAATCTCAGCTGGGATTTTTTTGTTGTTGCCATGGCGATGAACATAGCACAGATCCGTGACACAAAGTGGCTGACGCTCGAAGTATGCAGGGAGTTTCAGAGGGGCACGTGCTCCCGTTCAGACCAGGAGTGCAAGTTTGCTCATCCGGCCAAAAGCTGCCAGGTGGAAAACGGACGGGTCATCGCTTGCTTCGACTCACTCAAGGTAAGAAACCGAAAGCGGGTTGTCGGTGAGCGTTCAAAGAGCCAGACATGCATGATATGATCAAGGCCATTGATAAGACACTGAGCACTTGCCGCGTGGCAGACAGAAAGTCACAAGGTACAAATAGCAGTCTTTTACAGTCAGACGAGTGCGCACCATCTGGCCCCAGTATGTTCTTCCCCGTTCCACCCATTTTTGGTCTGGTGATCGGAAACATGTGATTAACTCATTCACTGCCAGACAATATGCAAAAATGTCCACTCCAGTGCCAGGGTTTGTGTCATTTCCATTCAAATTCCAGGACCTACAGAATATTGAGTTTTAGCACTACATAAACATTAGACTCTCTTCTTTCATCAGAATTTTTTCTGTTAATTCCTAAATTATATGGATCTGGAGTTATATGGGCTTGAAATGGGGCGGCTGTATAAAAGGCTAATGCTGCTCACTCGTGGGAGGGAAAAACATTGCAAGAGGTCTGACCAGCGCTTTATTGGCACCCCCTCCCCCACAAGAAAAACCAAAACCTGACCAAATTTGGGAATGGCGCTCCATGTCATGTTTTCAATTCCCAAATAAATTCGGGAATGAGTTAATTTCTGATTTTCAGCACCTGATTGGTATTCAAAATCAAAAATGACATTTATGCAATTAATACTAATTAAATGCGATTCCTGATTTATTTGTTTGATAAAAAAATTAAACTCTGACTAGAATTACAGTAGTGTTACAAAAATAATATATATTTTTTTGTATTATTTAATTCATTATATAATGTAATACTGTACATGTATGAAAATCTGTCCAAAATACAACGCAATACATCTTGGTTTCGATAGCGCTTTAACAACAGCTGAAGCTGTTACAAAGCGCTAACATGGACAAAAGGCAAATTATGCCCCCTCGTGGCATGAAAAACCAAAACCCGAACAAATTCAGGAATGGCGCTCTACGTCATATTTTCAATTCCCAAATAATCATGAATGGCAGTGAATGAGTTAAAAGCCCACAAAAGAGGTGGAGGGGTGGGTGAAATCCTGCTTGACTGATTCAGTCGCTTTGGCGGGTGAGTACACTGTAAACACAGTTACATGTACTGTATGTGTAGCATCAACACACACGGAGCTCTGCTGCCCTTAGCTACACGGGTGTGCAACTAGAGAGAAGTGAGGCGATGATGTTGCGCAAAAACCACATCCTGTGAACTGAGGCAGTTAGGGGGCTTTTTTGTAAAAAAAAAAAATAAAATAAACGATACCACACACTTTTTTTTTCATTTTTAGGCAGAGGAAAGAAGTCTTAATTTGTCCTTATCCTTCAGAAATATCTTATTTTCCGGTGTATGAGGCCCACCCCCAATGAATGGTGTATTTTCAAAAATAACGACGGCCGGGTCACTTCCCAATTGTGTTACATGTTATATTAGGATTATATTAGGATATATTAGGACAATTACCATATTTTCTGGTGTATAAGGTGCAGAGGAGTATAAGGTGCACATCCAATGAATGGTGTATTTTCAAACTTATTCCATGTATAAAGCACACCGGACTATAAGGCGCACTTTCAATGAATGGAAAAAAAGTGAATCAAATATATAAAAGCTTATAGTATAAGGCACACCCCATTATAAGGCGCTACAGTAGAGGCTACCATTACATACAACTTCTTCTACAGAGGGTAAATGGAGTTGGTGGCTGCTGACAGTAGTGGCCAGATTGGATATACTTCACATATAAGGTCATGTTTTGAAGAAAATGAAGGTTTTTGGCTGCGCCTTATACATATACATATACCGGAAAATATAATCAAAACTGTCTATTTTCTGAGCTCCTTTCCTGCAGACGGTAGTGATTCATGGTCACAGGCAGTAAGTCATGATGACGTTGTTTTTAGTTCGCTCGGAAAAAGAGACGGTGTTTACGACCAGATGTGGTCAGAGGGATATCGTTGGACATGCGCTGAGCTCTCCTCGCATGACGTCGTGTTCTTGTGAATGAAAATTATAAACTAGCTAAAAGAAGTCAGGGTAACGTCAGGCTTGGGCGGAAAATGATACAAATAGTGGACAGTGCGTGATCTACGTAAAGCTTATTCAACTAGCTCCACCGTGGACTGGTTGCCAGCCAATCACATTTTATCTACGAAAGTAGTTTAGGCTGATGCTACATGTATTGTATGCTATTGGTAACCTGTCGATGAGAAGGTTTCTTCAGCCGTCATCTGTACTTTTTGAAGGTGTCGGATAGGAGGTGGATAGGAGGCGAAAAGTCCGACACCTTCAAAAAGTACAGATGACGGCTGAAGAAACCTTCTCATCGATGGACCACTCCTGTACGACTGGGAGCTTACACAGATGTATTGGTAACCTGGGAATCAAATATGCTCATGCGTCACGGAATTGTTGCAGGATGAGGGATGTAAGAGCTGCTTTGTTTTTAACGATACCCCAGGAAATTTTACAACCGCACTGCTGGGTTCATTGTTTTGTCTTAAAGGGAATAAAACAACAACATGTGGAAAGCCTATCTTACAGAAGAAGCTTAGCAATAAGTGAAAATATTATCTTTTATGAATGGAAATGATTCCCAAAATAAAATCCGTTGTGCACCTAAGACTTCAATAGATGATCAGTTTGACCATTTAAAGAAAAGTGCCACGGAAGCAAGTACAAATGACCTTTTATCTTTCTGAATGTCGCCATCCCCCGCCACGTTCAACCCAGTGTCGACTTTCACTGACGCAGCAGCAAGCGTTCATGCTGAAGCCTCTCGATACGTGAACACGTGTTTAAATTGTCATTCTTGCTGACAGAATCGGCAACCGAGCGGAAAGGAGTAAGTAGCAGACATATAGGGGTTGTTTGAGTGAACCAAGGGGCCTATTATGGGACTCTGACTAGTACTTGGATTGACTTAACACTATTTTTTCCCACTTGTAATAAAGTGTAGCAAATTTAAACCCCACACAAAAAAAAACACATTGCAAACAGGACAGAATATGTGTGTCTCCATTTGCCGCAGACATAACCCAAACCCATCAGTACTGTACAGTGATACCTCAACTTCCGAACATTAAATTCGCGAGCATATAGTCTTGGCTGGTGGACTAGTGTTCGGCGGACGAACCAAACCACACAGCTCCACGGTGGCTGGCGGACTCGTTTTCGGCGGATGAACACCAAACCACACGGTCACAGCGCCGCGGTGGCTGGCGGACTGGTTTTTGTCACCCTCTCTCTTTGAGCGCAGACGTGGTTTGTTATCGAGTGGAGTGCTTTTGCTGTTATGGGACCGAAAAAGACCCCATCACAGGCTAGTGTTAAGCCAAAGAGGACACAAAAAAAATTACGGTTGAGCAGAAGAAGGAGATCATCGAAAAACACGAACGAGGTGTGTGTTGTGTTTCTGTGTTGTCTAAGCAAAGGTCTCTTTTTGGATTAACGATAAGCAGCTAGCAGGGGACAGTGTGAGTGAGGGTATTATCACAGAGAAAGCACGGCAACTTTACCAGGATATCATCAAGAGGCAACTACATCAACGACCATCACAAAGGTAAATAAAATGACTTTATTATACAATACTGTTTATTTATGTAATTACAATACAATAGCACATTTATTATACGTAAAATGAGGTATATTTTGTGTAGTTTTAAGGCTTATTTAGTAGAAAATTGTTTTATGGGAGCTAGGAACGGATTATTCTCAATTTTAATGGTTTTAATGGGAAATTAATTTTTGGGATACACACTTTTCACCTTACACACTTTCTGGGAACCAATTAAGTTCGTGAGGTGAGGTATCACTGTACTCACATCCTTGCTGAACTTTTTTTTTTTCAAGTCGTTCGTCGCCCCCATTGTGCCATGGGCTGACTGACCTCACCCCCTTTTCACTGTCCTGCAGCCTCTTCGATATCCGGATGCTCGCTCTCACTGCATGTGAGTGAGGATCGGCCTTCTTCTGGAGAGTGTATAATTAGAACAGGTCTCACGTGATCTGCTGTGCATAGCTGAATAGGTCACACCCAAACTCTGTCATTTCACCAACAGTCTGTCTCACTGGCCTGGTTTTTTCCCTTTTTTTTCCACGCCACACATATTTTTCTGTCCATTTGGGAATTTGGGAATGCAATTTGTACCAGACTAGACAGAAAAGAATCCACATGTATTTATGAATTCATTATTATTTTTAAACATGACATTAATTAGATAGCTCCCTCCAAGAAGACAATCCACTCCATTCAAATCTGCCTCGGCGTGTGGTCAAATTATCCAACACACTGCTCTCTCTCTGCTGTGTGAGACAGTATCTGTTTGGTGCAGCGCAGGCAGCTCAGTGACATGGAAGAGATGTAAATATTTGGAGAAGGATAATGGCATGGCTGGACCCCCTCATTTTAAAGTTGGCTTGTAACTTTTTAATGATTAACTCCTGAGCGAAAGGTTAAGTGCCACCCTTGCTAATAGTCACGCTTGTAACACTCACGATTGAAAAGTGAAGCTCCTGCAGTGGGCATGCGGGTGGAATTACTCGAATATGTCAGATGGAATGAATGTTTATATACTAAGAGACTGGTTGCTATGTTGTAATTTCACACGCTAATCTTTTTCGCTGCACTTGCATGAGAAAAATGTTGTAATGAGACGTCCCGTGGTGAAACACCAGCGAATGGTACGACAGACACTACCCTACTTACGAACATTCAAGTTACGAACAACGGTACATACGGACATTTTTGCGGGTATGTCGAAAAATGTTCGGGCTGAGATGCTGTAAGTTAGATTTTGTATTGTGCACCTTTTTCCGAGTAGTGCTTCTTTCCGCCGCTAATACCGACGTGAGGCACTGTGAGAGCTCTCTCTCTCTCTTTCTCTGTCTCTCTCTCTCTCTAACATATGTAGGTACTATTCTCTCCAGTTGTACATGTACATATCTTTATAGATCATATATTTTATTCAATGTCTATTTCTCAGTTAAAACCAATACAATTAGGATATATATAGGGTCGGAACTAACGGCAAATTTTAGTTGGCTGACGAAGCCTCTTGGATGAGAAGCGAAACGTCCGACACCTTCAAAGAAGTACAGATGGCTGAAGAAACCTTGTCATCGATAAACCAATACAGGTTACTTATACAAGCCTTAAACACACTTATATAAACATTAAACATACTTATGTGAGCTTTTAACATACATTTCATACAAAATATAGCACTGAAGCAACTTATGAACAAATTCACCTTACGATTGACCGTTCGGAACGTATCTTGTTTGTAAGTTGCGGAATGTCTGTACACTTTCCACAGGTCTTATTGGCTGTATATGATCAGCCAGTATTTTACATGTATTGCACACATATTTTGTGATGAGACGTAATATCTTAATTTGCCAACACTGATCGAATTGACGATTTCAGACAAAACGTCAAAAATCTGTTAAGAGCCGTTCCCTCTCAATTTGTAATTGATATATTAACTTTGCTTTGCTACATTCTTTCATTTGGTCAGCTTTAGAGATACAACTATTTTCACACTCAGAAAAATATGCAAACCATTTGGAATTAGAACGTTTTTTTTTTTAATGTAATCTGTTCTTTATACTGATCGTGACAATAGATGATTATGTTTTAATGTTTTTGCTAAACACAAAAATATGTGACCCCCTTGGCGACTCACTTTTGCAACAGCTAATTGGAGTCAGGAGTGAGTGACGATCAAGTCAAATTAATACGGCGAGATAGGACATGTTGGGTAAAGCAACCAAATAACAACACCATGTTTGAATTCTTGAGAAGCATTGATGTACCATTCTTGATGCTGAATCTCTTGTGAAATACCTGCAATTCCAAATTGTGAATTTACACGAACCTAGAAAGATATTTCTAAAATCCTTTAGTCATCAACCCATAGTAAAACAGATTGTAAATTAAGAAAGATCAACACTGTAGAAACTCTCCCTAAGCATGGCTGCAAAAATTACTGCAAAAACAGTGCAAAATAAAAAATAAATAAATTATAGCGCATTGGCTAATGACTTACAGAAATCTCTGGTGCACGCTAACATCGATGTTGACAAATCTAAAATAAGTAACACATTAAAACAAGAATGGATGTCATTGAAGGACACCATGGAGGAAGCTCCTGTTCCCCCCACCCCAAAAAAAAAAAGTTAACAAAAGCCTCTGAGTGTTCCAAAACACTGCAGGCAAATTTATGTGGACATAATGGAATTTATGTCTACATGTGAACGTTTGTTTTTCAACAACTGTTTGGAATATACAAAACGCTAAGTGGAGAAAAAAAGGCACACGACCGCCCAAAACCTCAAATATGAGAAGTATGGTGGCGGGGACATCATGGTTTGGGATTCCATGGCTAGGTATAAGATAGGAACAAAGAGATGTTTTTTTTTTTAAAGATCATTTGAATATTTTACTGTCAGCTCATGCGGACATTTTAAAAAACACATGATAACTACCTTCTACAGTATGTCCGCCGATTGAATAGGATAATGGCTACAACTTAGAACTATAGTTCTGATTGAATGCAATCAAGATGCCTTAGCACCAAATGAAAACGATTCACCCCAAACGTTCCAAAAAACACTGCTCAACTCATCCAGTTTCGTACAGCGGAATGGTCTTCTTCCTCCTGACGGTTATGCACTTTTGATTTACAGGAAATGTTAGTTTATTGTTGCCAAAGGAGTGTCATCCATTAATTCCAAAGGCTCACATACCTTTTCAACCCAACAATATGTTTGTGTACTGTGTTCAAGAAAAACAATGGAAGCATAATTGCTTCTTTCTCATGTGGTTATGTTTATACTGTACATTAACTTATTTGCTGCCATTTCCGATTTTTTTTTTTTTCGGGAGGGTGCCTATATAGCGCTGGTCAGACCTCTGGGAATTTTTTTTCCCTTCCACAAGGGGGCAGCGTTTGCCTTTTGTCCATGTTAGCGCTTTGCTCCAGCTTCAGCTGTTATTAAAGCGCTATATTAATCAATATGTATGTAATGTATTATATTTTGTACAGCCGCCCCCATTTCAAGCTCAGATAACTCCAGACCCATATAATTTAGGAATTAGGAATAGGACCCATATAAATTAGGAAGAAATTACATGCAATTCATTTGACACATTAATTCACTTCTTTTTAGTTATCTGGCTATCCAGCTGTCTATCTAGCTAGCTTGCTATTTGGCTATCTAGCTATTTGCTATCAGGCTGGCTACCTAGCTAGCTATCTATTTGCTATTTATGAGCTGTCTTGCTGGTTATCTAGCTGGGTATATATTAGCTATGTAGCTATCTATTACCTATCTAGCTGGTTAGCTATTAGCTATGTATTAGCTAGCATTCTATCTATTTGAGTTACTTTTGGGTTGAGTGAACGCTGGCGCGTGCTCACCCACGGAAAAACTTATCCTGTGACTGTGAAGTGACCTTGAGAGTTTTGAAAGGCGCTTAGAAATTAAATGGATCATTATTATTATTATTAATTGTTGTTGTACTTTATACACCAGTAATGCACAATTCGCCACAATGGGTCTTTTTTCTTTTTTCTGAAGTGTTGTAATTGTCCCAACTGCATCATTTAGGTCGTTATGTAGAACCTCTGTTATTAGCCCGACAGAAACACATTCACCTATTCCCTCTTCAAATTTTTTATTTTATTTTTTATATGGAAAAAATGCCTTGAAGAAAGTGACTTGAAGCAAGCCTACTCTCGTCACCCATTTTCTTTCCACTGGTGCTTATTTTCACTTTCCCCTCCATCTTGATTTCCTGCTCACTCCGTTTTTTTTTTTTTACCTCAAGCCACACCCATGGGTCACATTACATGCATGCGCACGAGCGCGCGCACACATGAATGCGTGCTCTTTTCGCCAAATGACATCACCCCCTGACCTAGTATGAACCCACCAGCAGCAGCAGCAGCGTCTCATCCAACCAAACAAGGCCCACTCTGTCGTAAAACAAGCAGAATGGTAACGGTCTGGAACAAGCAAAGTTTCAACACATACCTCCGTGCCATTAACCTCGCAGTCTGTCTGCCGGTTGGCCCGACACACCCACCATCATCACGTCTGACTGGTGCACAAAAACAGGCCGACCGTGTGCACATGCACGTGCGTGTTATGTGTGCGTTAGTGGCGCTGTCGGAGCAGGTTTCAACTCCGAGCCAAGATTACATTCCCACAGAGCCGAAGGCCCTTCATACCTTATCTTCCCTCTCTCCCTTTCTCTGTCTTTCTTTCTACTCAGCTCCTATTTTTCTCAGCCTATGACAGCGTGTTTATGCGGAGCGCTTAGGTAGCACCGTCAGGTAGAAGGCAAACATACACGGCGGTGTAAATATTAGTTACGTTGCTACTCGACGGCGGTTTTCTCGCTTGGGAGTAAAATCAACACGCCGCTCTCAGTGTATGGTTGTGTTCGTTTTGGGTTCAGGGGGGCTAATGTCTATTTGACACTTCTGTCACACGGCGTGCATGAAATCAAATGATACAACGCACATGGCCCCCCGTTCAAGTAGCAATTACCTTTTTTAGTCGATGACAAAGAAGTTATAAATAAGTCCAGGACTCATAAAATCTTTTGGTGTGAACACACCTGTTGAAAGTTTGCGAATCAAGTTGCCATGTGAAGATGCGATTAGATTAGATTAGATTGCTCTCACACTGGAGAAATTTACATTTCACAGCAGCAAAGTGATGAAAGGAAAAGAAGAAGTAGAAAAACAAAATACCGGAGCTGGAAATCAGGGGTGTCAGTCTTTTTTTTTTTTTTTTTTTGCCGCGGGCAACATTGTAGTTGAATGAATGAATGAATGAATTTGGGGAAGCCATTAGAATGTTTGATCCCCTCCACATATTAAATATAGAGCGCACAACAAATTAAAGAATAACTAGTTTTCAAATCTGAAGTCAGGAATAATCACTGTTATTGTGGTTTACATCTAAAAATATGAAATTTTGGTTAGGATTTTAGCGAGCATCATGGAATTTCACAAGTTTGATTTGCTTTCGCGGGCCGAAAAAAAAGTATGTTGCGGGCCGGATTTGGACCCCGGGCCTTGACTTTGACACCTGTGTTGTAAAGGCAGCCACTCTTGCGGCACCATCTTGAAGTTAAAATAACAAATAGTATGACAACAAAAAGACACTGACAGTCATTCAATCATAAGCACTTGCTGCACCCTTTTTGTTATATGAATCAGTTCTAGATGAAATAGGAGAGGATCAAAGCATCCTTTTCACCAGTGGATCAGTGATGTCATAGTGAAATGTGCACATATGCTACAAGCTAAGTTTTGAAAGCAAACACAAAGCTGTAGCATCCATTGACTCAAAACGAGATTGTCTCACTCACATCTCCTGTCCCACGTGAATCCGCTTCAATTCCAAGCCGCGACCGTCATCCATACGCATAGGCGCTCTGCGCTGACGCTCCTTTTTTCTCACTGCTCCTCAAGCCATGCATCCATCCAGCCGCAGACTGTTCAACAGCACCCACCTGACGCTAATTTGATGCTAAACTGACCGATCGTTCGTTTTGATCGTGATCATCATATGTTCATCCACCGTTTACCTGCAGATTTTGCAAAAGTGAGACCCTGTCATTGTTTGCTTGGCACCTCGCGCTTGTCCAAAGAAAATGTGGCTTTGCAAAGTAACAAAAAAAAAAAAAAAGATAAGACACCTGTTAGCAGTATCGTATTGCTCCTAGTAATCTGACTAAGACAAATGTGTTTTCAAGTTGAGGACTTCTTTATCCCTATGATTAGCGAGGTTTGTTTTTAGTAGCGCCATGGTTACTTCCAAGCCAATCCTGCAGTGATGTTGTAATCCAGATCATCTACGGGGTCCACACAGACTTCTGCCTATTGCAGCCTACACATAAATCCCCCATCCTTAATTGGATTTTTTTTAATACTATGGCGAAATCCTTCTTGAAATAATTTGCCCGGAATTTAGTTCTCTGTAAAGTAAGCTTTTTGTCTCTCTCTTTTTTTTAATGACACAATGCAAGGTTGTCGTCGTCTCAGGTTTTATTAAGAGCTAACCTATCTTCCAAGAGCTTTTGTTTTACTCTCCCTATTGTTTGTCTTGCTTCTATTCTTAAAGGACAACCGACACCATTTTTTTTTTGTTTCCTAACTGACATCAGAAAAATGTTTTATAGCATCTTAAATACCCAAAACACGCAGGCTGATATTTTTAGTCTAATGCAAAACACCAATAGAAATGACTTAGTGAGTTCAAATAGTTCTGAAGAGGAAAGCATACATGTTTGCAATCGATTAAAGAAGTCCTTCCGTGTCATTTTGAGGCGTCTGGACTCCTTTGTAGCGCCCAGAAAATGCACAAGATGACGCCCAAGTTCCGTTGGAAATGGGTTGATTTGTCAGCTGGGAATTTGTGTCAGCGAATATCAAATAGTTGTCTTGGTGCAACACACAACGATTCACCATCGCATTATTTATGTTTTTTCCTTCTAATTTCGCCTTCAACACAGATCAACACGAAGTTTTCAGACCAAACAAAGTACCCAAAATGCCCTGTGTGTCGCTTTCTCGGTCAGGGGCGTTCCAGACGTGACGTCACGTCAGGCATCGTCATCAACTCGAAAACAAGACTTCCTGAATATTCAGAGCGAGTCTTAAAATGTAAAATATAGCTATATGCGGTGGAATCTTTGTAAAATACGCTCAGTAGAAGTCATTTGAAGTGATTTTACAAATTATGGACACAACTTGTCCGGAGGCGTTGTTTGTACTTTAAGCACGGAATAATGCCTGGCACGCAGTTGCACAGTGACTTTAATATTTTGTCCACCAAAGCATTCTTTCGCTGACCGTTGTTCGGCGCGTACGGTACATCCTCCTCAGATCACTGATCACTACCCCTTTTTCTTCTCCGTGTCAGCCTGAGTCTGTGCCGCCATCACATTAGGTCCCTTTTAGAACGCTGCTAATACAATGAGCACTTCTCTGTCGACCTGCCACCTCCCGTGTGTATTTTGCCCCTTATGCACGCGTGCCACATAAACACCTCAGGGCTATGTGTTCAGCCAAGGAGCAAATAGTGATGCCTTGACAGTTGACACTCAAATGATCCTGTTAAATAATCTTCCAGCCATATTTTTGCCCGAGATTATTTCCTCAGTGGCGACTGAGGTGTCAGCAGGAATGCTGTTAAGTGTATTTGCTTGAAAATGTAAACCAGATGAGACAAAAGTCAATTTGTTTTGGAAAGCAGATCACCGCCATTTTAAAAGACTATATATTATTATTATTATTATTATTATTCAATTTTATATACAGTGATACCTCAGTTAACAAACGCTTTTGCTAACGAACATTAAATTCGCGAGAATATAATCTTGGCATACAAACTAGTTTTTGGCGGACGAGCCAAACCACACAGCGCCACAGTGGCTGGCGGACTAGTTTTTGGCGGATGAACACCAAACCACATGGTCGAACAGCAGCATGGTGGCTGGCGGACTAGTTTTCCACACCCCCTTTCTGAGTGCAGACGTGGTTTGTTATCGTGTGGTGTACTTCTGCTATCATGGGACTGGAAAAGACCCCACCAAAGACCCCACCAAAGGCTAGTTTTAAGCCAAAGAGGACAGAAAAGAAAATTACGGTCGAGCAGAAGAAGGAGATCATCGAAAAACACGAACGAGGTGTGCGTTTGTGTGACTTAGCGTCCCAGTACCAGTGTGCTAAGTCAACCATTACTACGTGTGGCTAAGGGTGTTTCTGTGTTGTCTAACCAACGGTCTCAGGCAATAAAAGAGGTTGAAAAACTTCTGTTTATTTGGATTAACAAGAAGCAGCTAGCAGGGGACATTGTGAGTGAGGGTATTATTGCCGAGGAAGCACTGCAACTTCACTCTGATATCATCATGAGGCAACTACATCAATGACCATCACAAAGGTAAATTAAATGACTGTATTATACTGTAACGTTTATTTCTTTAATTATAATACAATAGCACATTTATTATAGATAAACTAAGGTATATTTTGTGTAGTTTTAAGTCTTATTTAGTAGAAAATTATGTTTCATGGGGACCTGAGAACAGATTATTCTCATTTTTAATGGTTTCTTATGGGAAATAAATGTTCGGCAGATGAACTTTTTGCCTTACACACACTTTCTGGGAACCAATTAAGTTCGTGAGCTGAGGTATCACTGTATGTCTTAAAATTTCACTTAAATTATGACTTGAGGTTCTTTCTGTGTATCCTTCCATACGGTGAAACAATCAATCATTTCAACAGAGCATTTTCTGAATGCTATTCCAATACTTGAGCAAAACATTATTGTTGGCTGCCTCTTACAAACATAAATAAGCATGCAGCAAATCTCTTCCATCACCGCCGAGGGATCTGCGGAGCCATAGAGGACATTCACAACCGAAAAGTTTCCAAACACGTCGTGCTGAAAGGCACCAGTGCAAAATTGAAATGACAAGCATGTATTTAGTGAGAAACTATTTTCCTCAACATTGTTACCAAAGTGGTAAGGCAAAAATTGATGAAAGGAAGAGGAAAGGAAAAGAAGAAGTAGAACAATAAAATACAGGAGCTGCTGTCATGGCAGCTGCAGTCAAGGACAGTGAATTCAGGTCATCCATTTTTCCCTATAGAACATTGTTTTGAAAGAGGATATAGGCTGAAAACAAGACATTTTAACCATTTGCCCCGTTTACATTTGTAAGTGTTCACCTATACACACGCAGGATAATTTTGTACCTTGCGCCATTGTGTTGAAGTGCATTTTTTTGTTCTTTGGATTAGACTTTATTAGTCTTGCAGTGGAGAAATTGACAACTCACAGCAGCAAAGTTATGAGAAGAAAGGAAAGAAAGAAGTAGAAAAACAAATACAGGAGCTACTGCCAAGGCATCGACTCTCGCGCCGCCATCTTGAAGTCAAAATAACAAATAATATGACAACGCAAAGACACAGAAAGTCATACAATCCTGAGCACTTCCTGCGCCCTATTTGTCGAATGAAGCAGTTCTAGATGAAAGAGGAGAGGATCAAAGCATCCTTTTCACCTGTGGATCAGGGACGTCATGGTGAAATGTGCACGTCTGCTACAAGATAAGTTATGAAAGCAAACAAAGCTGTAGCATCCATTTAATCGAAAAGAGATTGTCTCACATCTGTCACATCTCCTGTCCCACGTAAATCCGCTTCAATTCCAAGCAGCGACCGGTCCACATACGCATGTTTCCGCTCAACGAAGCAAGGCTGTGTTAGATATTCAATGCAGGCTAGATTTAACCTGGTTGGCCATCAGTAAGGAATATTGGTGTCACCTTGGCCCTGTGACTGCCTCTTATCACTGCCTGGTTACTATTCTGGTTCTGTAGTTCGCCATAATCGCATTATACTTTTACCAGGGCTCTGTTTTATTTTTTTTTTTTTTCCTCTGACTGGCATGACACGCCTGCAATCCCACCTACAGACAATACAACTCAGCTATTATCCTCCCACTTGACTGGTGAGGATCGCACCCCGGGGCATTTATTTCATTTACTCAACACCCGCGCAAGCCGGCCTTCCGTCACGTGAGCGTTTAGCGACGTCAGTCAGGTTTTACTCAGCCCCTTACCTTCACATGTTGCCGAACATGAAAGACAGATGCCAGAAGCTACACACGCTAACTGGCCGCCACTAGCCCCTTGTCACCGGCAACCGAATCGTAGTTGATAACTGACTCGTTTTATTATTTAATCCGGCTGCTGTAACCGTGCCGCTGTTTTGTTTTCATAACTACATTCCTTCATAAAATGGCAGCGTCTGGGCCTGTCAACATTTTTATTGCTCCGCCGGTCTCTTTCATGCATGCATTGCATTCCGATTGATAAGAAATTACTTTTTTTTATTATTATGATAAGTTGTTAAAATGTCACTGGTGATATTTCATCTAAAGTTTGGTGCTCCTATTCACACGGTTGCGCTGCGTCATAACTTTGTCTTTAAATAATGTTGACATTACCTCTGGTTGTTGGCCACTTTTGACTACAATTCAGCCTACAACATAGAAGTGTTTTATTTTCTGAACTACATTTATTTTGTTGTGTTGATCCAAATAACATTGCTAATCGGGGTTATGCTGCAGTAGCTATTATTAAATTGCAAGGGTGTGTCGTGTCTGTGATTGGCTCAGAGAGTGCCAATTGTCCGTCACACCTTCTGGCTCTGATTGGGTGTTCTTGCTCAGGCGCCGTGGTTTCTTAAAAATCTAATTAGAGGTACACAAAATGGCCTGGGTTCTGCTTGCTTTTTTTTTTTTAATGATCGTCGTCCGCGATCATTTTACTAATGGTCATGTTTATGTTGCCTGGGACAAATTTATATTTATTTACAGGTAACATCCGAGTTACGACCGGGTTCCGTTCCGACAAAACGGTCGGAAATCAAAATCCATTCAAAATGGCCGTTCTGGCATTCATCCTGGCAGTTCTGATGCCATACAGGGTTGTATATCATCTCTATTAGCAATCTAATTATTATGCTAGTATTCTTAACTCAGTTAAATGAGCACCTTGAGAAGCAGCCAATGTATTTTCTCCTTTTACTTCACGTTATCGTCTGCTCATAATTTAAAGCGGTGTGAGAAACAAATTTAATTACTCCTACTACGCTGTCGGCTTTCTTATCCTTAATAAAAACAGGAAAGGGAGGAGTGAAAAGATCCTGCATTAGCTGGAGCCCAGTCCAAAGGGGATAATCACACAGAAACAGGATTAGGCCAGTTGACAGTGGGATTAGAGCCTCGAATAGGATTAACGTTTTTTTGAGATCAGATTAGTGTAATATGTGCGGGATTGATTCTGTAAATGCACTGTCGTGTGCGTGTGTGTGTGTGTGAATGTACATTTTACAATGCAGGCATCCCAGAGTTGAAATTGAAATTTCAGATGAAATCGCAAAAATAGAGCCTGCATCAAAGACACAGAGAAGGTGAAGTGGCATATCGCTCAGGTTTTATTTTCACCTCTCAAAATGCTGAGTTGTTTTCAAAGTCTATATTATATACGGCTGACAACAAGGCGCTCTAAAGGTAGCCACGTCAACCATGTTCACAGGCTGGCTGTTGATTCTAAGATCCATCTCGCTTTTCTCTGCTGGACTCTTGCCAACTCGTGTCTGACAACGACGCAGTGATAGTTTCAGTAATTATCTTCAAACGTGTCAAACGAACCTGATTGACATGGATGATTAGGTTGCGTGAAGGACTGTGATCAAATCTGTACAGTGATTCTTCACTCACAAACTGAATTGGTTCCCAGAAAGTGTGTGTCGGGCGAAAGGTTCGTCTGACGAACATTTATTTCCCATAAGAAACCACTAAAAATTAGAATAATCCGTTCCCAGGTCCCTATAAAACATAATTTTCTACTAAATAAGCCTTAAAACTACATAAAATATACCTTATTTTATGTTTATTTATTGTATTGTAATTAAATAAATAAACTGGACTTTATAATAAAGTTGTTTTACTTACTTTTGTGATGGTCGTTGATGTAGTTGCCTCTTGATGATATTTGAGTGAGGTTGCCGTGCTTTCCCGGCGATAATACCCTCACTCACACTGTCCCCGGCTAGCTGCTTTTCGTTAATTCAAATCAACAGACGTTTTTCAACCTCTTCTATTGCCTGAGACCATTGCTTAGACATGACAGAAACACCCTTAGCCACACGTAGCAATGGTTGACTTAGCGTACTGGTACTGGGACGCTAAGTCACATAAACGTATTCCTTGTTTATGTTTTTCGATGATCTCCTTCTTCTGCTCGCCCGTAATTTTCTTTTGTGTCCTCTTCGGCTTAACACTAGCCTGTGGTGGGGTCTTTTTCGAACCCATAATAGCAAAAGTACTCCACTCGATAAGAAACCACGTCTGCACTCAAAGAAAACTAGTCCGTTAGCCATTGTACCGCTGTTCGGCCGTGTGGTTTGGTGTTCATCTGCCGAAAACTAGTCCCCCAGCCACTGTGGCGCTGTGTGGTTCAGTTCGTCAGACGAAAAATAGTTTATCAGCCACGACTATATGCTCGCGAATATAATGTTTGTGAGCTAAAGCGTTCGTAAACTGAGGTATCACTGTATTTCTTTCCATGTCTAGTATTACTTGCATGTGTCCCAACATGTAACATATGTCCGTTCCGTCCATTCTTCCAAACTCAAATTTCCACACAATTATCAATCAAGATTTGGAATGCCGGTATGTGTTTTCATTTGATAGCTGAACTCTCACCCATAATCCTTTGTGTCATTGTTCTGTCAGGGTGGTAATGCGTCACTGGGGGCTAACTGTAACTATTATTGTAGATTAACGAGCCTATATCTTCTTAAAACCTGATGATCACATATCAGTTCCTGGATTCTGACCACTGGGTAGTGAGCGCAGTGAGCATCAGTGTTTGTTTACTATGCACATCACCGCATGGGTATGACTGGTCAGAAATAGACATGCGATGGCAACAAGTAAACCGAGCTGTCGTGGCTCAATTTTTCACTCTTTTTTAGAAACAGTTGCAAAGTGCAGTTATCGTATTAGCAATTGGTCGGGTTTTGCATTTGCTCAACCTCATCATCCATTGAAGGGGTGTTTGGTTTTCTGCATCAAAGCGTTAATTTTATTTTTTTAATTATATTTTGAAAGATTACTTGTGCATTATTCTTGTTACAACACAAAGTGGCGCAACTATTGTAAGCAGACTCTGTAACTGCAATATATATATACATACATACATACATACATACATATTGCTTTATATAGCTCTTCAACCAACAGCTGAAGCTGTAACAAAGCGCTTAACATGGACTGCAGTGATAGAGGATAAAGAATGTATGCCTGTGAGTATTGTTCCAATTTCTGCCTACATGTGTTGCAATATTATATATATATATATATATATATATATATATATATATATATATATATATATATATATATATGTGTGTGTTGTATGTTCCAATATTTATTGTCTTTATTTTTTCCCAATAATAATAATAATACACTTCCTTTATGAGCGCCTTTCAAAACCCTCAAGGTCACTTTACAGTCACAGTATAGGATTTTCTGTGGGTGAGCAGCGGCAGCCACACGCGCCTGCGTTCACTCAACCCGGAAGTAACTCAAATAGATAGAAAGCGAGCTAGCCAACTATTAGATAGCTAATAGATAGCTAGCCAGCTAAATAACTGGATAGCTAATAGATAGCTAGCAAGATTGCTATCCAGCCACCTAGATAGCTAATAGATAGCCAATTGATTATGTTCACGCTAGATGACTTTTAAGACAAGCGAATATGGTTATTTTATTTAACTCATTCACTGCCATTCCTGAATTTATTTGGGAATTGAAAAGTGTGACGTGAAGCACCATTCCCGAATTTATTCAGGTTTTGGTTATTCTTGCGGAGGGTGCCGATAAAGCACTGGTCAGACCCCTGGTAATGTTTTTACCCTTCCACGAGGGGACAGCATTTGCCTTTTGTCCATGTTAGTGCTTTGTTACAACTTTAGCTGTTGTTAAAGCGCTATATAAATCAATATGTATTATTCATAATAATAATAATAATAATAATAATAATAATAATAATAATAATAATACATTTCATTTATAAGCGCCTTTCAAAACTCTCAAGGTCACAGGATCAGTTTTTCTGTGGGTGAGCAATGGCAGCCACACGCGCCAGCGTTCACTCATCCCGGAATAACTCAAAAAGATATAAATGCTAGCTAGCTAGCTAATAGATAGCTAGCTAATATGTTTCCTGACACAAATAGCTGGCTAGGTAGCGAGCTAGTTTCCTTACTTGACTTGAAGATTGCATCGGTAAATTAACTTTATCAATTGACCTTTTTAATTTTTATTGATTTTGTACACTCACCCCAATTTCAAGCTCAGATACCTCTAGAACCATATAACTTAGTAATTAACTCTTTTTTTTCCTGATGAAAGAAGAGAGTCTAGGGTTTCTTACGGTAAATTGAATGTTCACGTTGTCCTAAAATTCACTATTCTGTGGGTCCTGCAATTTGAGTGAAAATGACAAAAACCCTGGCACTGGAGCGGAGACATTTTTGCACATTGTCTGGCAGTGAATGAGTTAATTTGTCATCATTTTGTTATACACAATATATTAATATACTTCGTGTATACATATACAGTACTATTTTTTTCCAGCACTTTTCTGCCGTAGGCTATTTGAGGTAGGGCATGTTTAACAAATACCAACCACTGGGCGTGAGCCTTTGAGTAGCTGCTGCTGGCCGTCAACACAAAGCTTCATTCACAGTGTGCGAAAGAGGAGAAAGCACTTTCATCTCCGTGTATGTTTGGACAAAAGTCACTGGAACGCGGGCTGGAGAACAGTCGAGCCTCACATACTGTGATCTAAATCATCCCTACCGTATGACAGAACATTAAAGATAACGCTGAACGGGATCCTAATTATCACGAGATGTAAATATGATGTTTTAGTTTATAACTGGGCTGTGGTTGTGTTCAGATTGAATTGGGCACATTCAAGCTAACCTTCTTTGGCAGTCAGCACACACATACCACAATTTAAATTGCCATGGAAAACTACAAATAATTTCCTGATGTTCAAGTAGGCTTTTCCTGACATTTTTAGAGGATATTTATTTATCAAAAGCACATACAGTAAAGTCTCGTTATATCGATATTGGTTATATCGATAGTCCCGCTTATTACGATACTATTTCTATACACCCAAGGAGAAAATTACATGCGCGCAGGGTCGGATATATCGATAGTCCCGGTTATATCGATATTTTTTCGGACTCCCTTGAATATCGATATAACGAGACTTTACTGTATGTTTTTTTTAACTATAACACTGACGACTATTTGGAACTGTTCCTAATTCCTTCAACCAGTTTGAGCTGAAGAAAAACAAACCCCATAGCAGGTTGCTAGCACCGTCGTGCATCATTAAGTGTTCCTTTTTGATAATGAGCGGTGTTGTTAGCGCCAAACATACCTATTGGAATTGATGTTCCAAAACTTCAAACTGGCTTCCATCGTACCATGCCAAAAACAGCGATGAGGAAAAAAAATGACAGCAAAGGCCTACTAGAACACCTGAAAGTGATTTGGGTTTTTTTTTTTTGCATTAAAACGATATTTGGATTGGACGATTTTACAATAGTAACTTTGTAGCTTTGTCGAATTTTTTAATTAACTCATTCACTGCCATTCTTGAATTCATTCGGGAATTGAAAAGCATGACGTGGAGCGCCATTCCCGAATTTGTTCGGGTTGTGTCTTTTTTTTTCTTCCCGGAGGTGCCGATAAAGCGCTGGTCATACCTCTGGCAATGTTTTTCCCTCCCACATGGGGGCAGCATTTGCTTTTTGTCCATGTTAGCGGTTTGTTACAGCTTCACCTGTTGTTAAAGCGCTATATAAATCAATATGTATTTTTGTACAGCCACCCCCATTTCTAACCCAGATAACTCCAGACCCATATAACTTAGCAATTAACGCTTTCTATCTGATGAAAGAAGAGAGTGTAATGTTTCTTACGCTGCATTGAATTATTTATGTAGACAAAAACCCTGGCACTGGAGTGGACACATTTTTTTCACATCGTCTGGCAGTGAATGAGTTAATCACAAGAATTGGCATATTTTCTTCAATTTCTTTTTCATTTAAGTGTCGGGTGCCATGAAAAATATATCAAATGAGTAGCAAGTGACACAAAAACAAACATGGAGCACCTAAAAGTACAGTTTTAAAATGTTTATGAATTTAAATGGGGGGGCACAACAATGACATCGCTAGTGATATGAGAACATGAACATGTATTTTGGTTATTATCAATGAAACCAAATGTCTCAATCGGCTCTTCAACGCTTGGTTGTCTTGGTTGTCACATAAAAGCACTTCTAATTTTACGAGGCCTTTAAAATGAGCAGGATGAAGAAACTAGGTGTGGTCTCATTTTATGATTATTTTTAACCATGTCTATACAAGTCCATGCAAACGTTTATTAACAAACACTTAAAGGACAACCTACGTCACTTTTTTGTTTCCCAACTGACATCAGAAAAACATTTTATAGCATCTAAAATACCCAAAACACACAGTATATATTTTTTGTCAAATGCAAAACACCAATAAAAATGACTTAAAGTGTCTTAAAAGTACTTCAATTTGAAACCAGAAGTGGCCAGTTTCAGAAGGTCCCGCCCCCTTGTTCATGGAATCACGGCAAGATGTCTTGCCTTGCTCGAGAATCAAAACAATGGCTTCAGATTCGGAAAATATGCTTTATTCGGATCAACACGAAGTTTTCAGACCAAACAAAGTACCGCAAAATGCATTGAGGTGATGCAAGGTATGTCCTTTCTCAGTCAGGGGCGTTCCTTCAGTGACGTAGAGTGAGGACTCGTCACCAACTCAAAAACAAGACTTCCGGAATATTCAGCACGAGTCTTAAAACGTAAAATATAGCTAGCACAAGCACGTGACGTGATGGAAGGACTGCTACAATGTGTCCTTTTTTTCGGTCAGGGGCGTTCCTTCAGTGACGTCACGTACGGACTCGTCACCAACTCAAAAACAAGACTTCCTGAATATTCAGCGCGAGTCTTAAAACGTAAAATATAGCTTTACGCGATGGAATCTTTGTAAAATACGCTAAGTAGAAGTCATTTGAAGCCATTTTACAAATTATGGACACAACTTGTCCGGAGACGTCGGTTGTCCTTTAACAACCGTCGGATTTCATCTTGCAAAATAAATCCAAACATTAGCATCAGAGCGATCAAAAATGCTGCTAAATGTTTGATAGGCAAACAGCAGCAGGATTGTATAACGGACTTGCGTTGTCTGCTGCGCTTTTGTTTTTTTTTTCTCCTTTAGGGGAAAGTAGACTATTTCTGTTTTTGCCATGGGAGTCGCTCAGATGGTGTAGGTGAAGCAAAATGAATGGTTCCTCATGCATACCGCTTACCGCATGCCTCCTCTCCTCTCCAAAAAGGATGGGACACAGCCCCGCCCAGCATTCTTTTCACCTCACTTCATTGTTTGCTCAAACCTTGCAAAGTTCCTAAAGCGAGGGTGTGTAACAATTTCAATCGTGAGAGTTGGACAAGTTCGCGATGCGGGCGGGACATTTTTTTTTTTTTTTTTTTTTTTTAAACAACCGAACGTCCTCAATCAGGCTGCAGGACACATTTTGTTTTCTTCTTTGACCTGGATTTTGCCAAGGGGAACAGGACTCATGCGTGTTGAGCGCCACCTTCACGTATTGCAAAGACATTGCAAGGGGGAAAAATTGTGGTTTTGAAATCAGGAGTCAATAATCATGGTTGGTTCAGCCGTTCTTTATGTTTATGTAATATGTATGTAATGAGAATCCCTGCAAAAAAAATCCCTCTCTGGTTAAGTCTTTAATTAAAGGACAACCGACACCATTTTTTTGTTTCCTAACTGACATCAGAAAAACGTTTTTTAGCATCTAAAATACCCAAAACACGCAGGCTGATATTTTTAGTCAAATCCAAAACACCAATAAAAATGAGTTCGTGTCCCAAAACTACTTCAAAATGACCTCGGAGATACCGAGTTTCAGAAGGTCCCGCCCCCTTGTTCGTGACATCACGCTTGGACGTCTTCAGATTCGGTGAAGATGCTTTCTTGTTACTCATCCAGTTATGAATATGATTCAAATAGTTCTGAAGAGGAAAGCATAAATGTTTGGAATCGATTAAAGAAGTCTTCCCGTATCAATTCGAGCCATTAGGACTCCAATGTAGCATCCCAGAAAATGCACAAGATGGCGCCCAAGCTCCGTTGAAAATGGGCTGATTTGTCTGCTGGGAATTTGTCAGCTCGTATCAAATAGTAGTTTTGGTGCAACACACAATGATTCACCATCTCGTTATTTATTTGTTTTCCTTCTAATTTCGCCATCAACACGAAGTTTTCAGACCAAACAAAGTGCCCAAAATGCATTGTGTGTCGCTATCTCGGTTTGGGGCGTTCCAGACGTGACATAAGGCGCACCACATTATAAGTACCGCCTTCAATGAATGACATATTTTAAAATCTTTTCCATACATAAGGTGCACCACATTATAAGGGGCACCTTCAATGAATGACATATTTTAAAATATTTTCCATACATAAGGCGCACCGGATTATGAGGCGCATGGTTAGCTTTTGAAAAAAACAATATTTTAGGTGCTCATTATCGTGCATAAAATACGGTATATTTTATTTTTTATTTTAATACAATTAATTTTAAAAAATATTATATATATAGAAATAATTATTGTTGTTTTATTATTATATATGTATTTTTATTTATTTATTTATTATAATTAAGACCTTATTGAATGCCATTTCTATCACATTTTAAAGGACAACCGACGTCTCCGGACAAGTTGTGTCCATAATTTGTAAATTGCCTTCAAATGACTTCTACTGAGCATATTTTACAAAGATTCCACCTCATATAGCTATATTTTACGTTTTAAGACTCACGCTGAATATTGTTTTTGAGTAAAGTGACGAGTCCTCACGTTACGTCACTGAAGGAATGCCCCTGACCGAAAAAAAGAACACATTGTAGCAGTCCTTCCATCACGTCAATGCATTTTGCTGTACTTGTTTAGTCTGAAAACTTCGTGTAGCACCAAAAAGAGGCAGAAGAGGGCAACAAAGCCCCATGTAAGTACAGTAAAGTCTCGTTATATCGATATCGGATATATCGGTAGTCCCGGTTATATCGATGCTATTTCTATGCACGCACGGAGAAAATTACATGCCGTAGGATTGGATATATCGATAGTCCTGGTTATATCGATATTTTTTCAGACTCCCTTGAATATCGATATAACGAGACTTTACTGTAATTAATCAGCCTGTGGAAACGGGCTGATTAATTCCTTACACGGAGTTTTGTCACCATTTTCTGCCTCTTTTTGGTGCTACATTTCCCGCCCCAGATACCTCAAAATGGCACGGAATAAATTCTTCGATTGCAAACATGTATGCTTTCCTCTTCAGAACTATTTGAATCATATTCATAACTGGATGAGTAACAAGAAAGCATATTCTCCGAATCTGAAGCCATTGTTTTGATTCTCCAGCAAGGCTTGGGGTGACACCACGAACAAGGGGGCGGGACCTTCTGAAACTGACTACTTCCGGGTTCATTTTTTTTGCAGATTTTGGACACTTTAAGTCATTTTTATTGGTGTTTTGCATTTGACAAAAAATATCATACTGCGTGTTTTGGGTATTTTAGATGCTATAAAACGTTTTTCTGATGTCAGTTAGGAAACAAAAAAGTGATGTCGGTTGTCCTTTTAAAAGTCATCTACCACCATCAAACGCTGACAACGCCCAGCCCTAATTCGCCATTTTGTCTGCAAGCATCCCATTTACAACTCTTTTGCTTTCCTGTGGGTCGATAAGTAATTACTTTAAGACATGAACGGTCCCCCCCCCCCCCTTCTACTGTATAATGTTTGCGTGAACAACACTCATTAAGAAGGAACACGGGAGTTTAAATCAGGAGACGTCTACACGGACCAGCCCTTGCCGCGGGGCGGAAGGGGAGTGGTGGGAGTTTTCAATATTTTTGGTTGTCAAGCTTCTTTGCGACTCTGTGATGAAAAACAATTCAAGGAAGCACCATGATGTCATGTGAGAGTGTCTGGCTGCTCTGTTGCCGTGGATACCGCCTTGAGCTGCCACTCGAGGCTGTTGATGTCACGATCAGACAAGCTACCGCAAACGGGGTATCTTTATCATTTCTACCTAGCTAGCGATGTATTTGCTAACTACAGTATTTACTATTTATTAGCTATCTAGCTATCTATTTGCTATCTGTTAGCTAGCTAGCTATTAGTTATCTATTAGCCAGCTAGCTAACTTTCTATCTATTTGAGTTATTCCGGATTGAGTGAACACTCGCTCGTGTTGCCATCTATTACCTAGCTAGCTATTAGCGATCTAGCTAGCTAGCTATTAGTTATCTATTTGCTAGCTAGCTAACTTTTTATCTATTTGAGTTATTCCGGGTTGAGTAAACACTGGCTTGTGTTGCTATCTATTAGCTAGCTATCTAGCTATTTGCTAGCTATTAACTATCTATCTAGCTAGCTATTAGTTATCTATTAGCTAGCTAGCTAACTTTCTATCTATTCCGGGTTGAGTGAACACTAGCTCGTGTTGCTATCTATTAGCTAGCTGGCTATTTGATAGCTATTGGATATCTATCTAGCTAGCTACTAGTTATCTATTAGCTAGATAGCTAACTTCCTATCTGTTTGAGTTATTCCGGGTTGAGTGAACACTAGCTCGTGTTGCTATCTATTAGCTAGCTAGCTAGCTAGCTATCAAAGTCAGCTTTATTGTCAAATATGCTAATATGCATGACATACATCACAGATAAAATTAATGTCCTCTCAGACCCAGCGTGTAAGGCACTTGTATAATATGGCTAAGAAAGACAGACAATTGACAAAAGACAATACATGTCATTTCTGAATGTAAAGTGACTGGCTCGTGTTGCTATCTATTAGCTAGCGAGCTAACTTTCTATCTGTTTCAGTTATTCGAGGTTGAGTGAACGCTGGCGCGTGTGGCTGCCGCTGCTCACCCACAGAAAAAAATGTATCCTGTGACTGCAAACTGACCATGAGAGTTTTGAAAGGTGCTTAGAAATGAAATGTATTATTATTTTGCCCAATTTTTCACAGTTCCCAGACGCAGGGCCAGCTCCAGCTGTTTAGATAATACGGCTGCAGTCGGACATCTTTTTTGTTGTTGTTGTTCTGAATATGTCGTGGCTACAAGCAAAAGTAGACTTTTATTCGGAATGATGAAAGTCCCTCAACTGTGAATCCTGTTTGGCAACGGGGAGGGTCAAGCGGGGTGAACGCTATGTGATCTGCGTAACGCACACGCCTTAGCACACGCTTTACCGCCATCACCCGCACTGCTTACCACTCACATTCTCCGAATGACGCCGCTATTAGAACACTTAATGGTGTGCAATTTCAACCTTTCGAGCCAGGTGAGGATAATTCTGCGGCTCAGTCTAGCTTTACCGTTGACATAAATTATAGTAAATAAAAAAAAGGCACCTTTAGCTAGACTATTAATAAATTATGCAATCTTTTTGCCGAGCGGCTATTCAAAAGCATCGAGGAAAGATTGCATGTTGTCATTTATTTTTGTGTGTTTTCATTTATTTTGAAATTATTCACTGCCATTGAATTTAAAATATGACGTGGAGCGCCCTTCCCGAATTTGTACGGGTTTTGGTTTTCCTTGCGGGGGGTGCTGATAAAGCACTGGTCAGACCTCTGGCAATGTTTTTCCCTGCCACAAGGGGGCAGCATTTGCCTTTTATCCATGTTAGCGCTTAGTTACAGCTTCAGCTGTTGTTAAAGCGCTATATAAACCAATATGTGTCACGATCTGGTTGGTGGCCAACGGGTGGCGCTGTCGGCCCCGCCGGCACCTTCACACGTGTTGGTCTTTCCAATCTGTGGCAGATTGTCACGTTCTGGTTGGCGACCAACGGATAGCGCTGACGGCCCCGGGGGTCGGGTCATTGCACTGTACTGCAGTGGACTGTATTCCACTGAATGTGTTTGCTTCACCCTGTCAGATTTTTACTCATGGTTTTCTTTGATACTTTGTACTTTTCTGTTCGGATGACTTTGATGTTTTAGATTTTGTTCTTGCTGACTTTATTTTGATACAATTTGTCAAATACAACCCGCTGCTCCCTCCTGCCTGCTTATTTGGGATCTACAACCATCACCACCTTGCAAACCGTGACATTATGTATGTATAGCATTGTATTTTGGACAGCTGCCCTCATTTCACGCTCATAAAACTCCAGACCCATGTCATTTAGGAATTACGGTACCTCTTTTTTTCCAATGAAAGAAGAAAGTCGAAGGTTTCCTTTGCTGTGTTGAATATTTATGTAGTCCTAAAACTCAATATTTTGTAGGCCCTGCAATTTGAGTGAAAATGACCAAAGCCCTGGCACTGGAGTGGATACATTTTTACACATCGTCTGGCAGTGAATGAGTTAAGTTAAGTGGAATATGCTGACGTTTTGGAAATAGTTTGTGGTGTTTGCAATTAAAATGATCCAGTCTAATTAGCGTTTTCGCACATCAGAATCAGAATCATCGTTTTTAGCCAAGTATGTAGAAGGAATTTGTCTCCGGTAGGACACGCTGCACTAGTATCATCATTAAAAAAAAAATTCAAAGAGGCACTATACAGTTATATTTGGGTTATTGTTTAGAGAGTTAATGACTTGGGGGAAGAATCTATTTTTGGTGCGCATGGATCTGTAGCGCCTGCCTGAGGGGAGTTGCTGGAAAAGGTGGTGAGCAGGGTGCGGAGGGTCCAGTAGGATTTCTCTGCGCCCTTCTTTTGATTCTTGCATTTTAGAGAGCCTTCATTAAATGTAATTTTACACAATTTGTTTTCATTCTCATTTGCAGTCATGCTACTTGCCCGCTATATACGGCTAGATCCGTGTATCTCAATCGCAGCAAGATCCAATAACAACTTGAGACAGCAACTTCACTCTGAAGGGTACAAAAAGTGAATCCAACCCACCTCACCCCCACCTCCCTGCAATCAAAGTGCACTTCTTTGCCATGATCCCCCTCACCCTCACCCTTGCACCTGTCTGGTAATCCAGTATGAGTGAAAGTGAAGAAGAGTGAAGTCATGATAAGGGACTGAGATGTCTCCCTGTGGGGGCTGCTCAGTGAGGTCAAGCAGGCGTTTGGGCATGTCGGTCTATTCCAAACGTTATTTGTCTATTAGCCTTTACGTCATGTGATGTGTCGTATGTACTCGGGCCACCTGTTGCGTGACCCTGAGAGCATGCATTAATGCTTTTTCATGTATGTAAAAAAAGGATAGTTGTCTCATTCCGGTCATGTTAGATGCCAAAAAAAAAGTGATTGCGACAAGCAAAAATCGGAATCAGACGAGCTTTATTGTTATTATTCTAAGCATGTACAACGAAATTGAATAGCAGGTTCAATGTGCGGAAACAACTAAACAAAGGGAGTTTGGTCAAAGGCAATCACCGTTGCGCTGATCATTACCAAAAACAAAAAAAAAACATTGATATTGCTTCATCAATGATTTGTTGACTTTATAGGACAATTTTGACCCAATCCCGTTTTAAGTTGACAATATTTTGCCTAGCTTGTCTTCCCGATCATGGTTTTTGTTCTACCCAGAGTTGCGAGGGTGACCAATAACTGGTTAGTTTATCTGGTATTCCTTTTTGTGGATTTTCACAAGAGTATAAAAAGCTATGGATCAATATATCTCTATGTAAATTTATGTATGCAAATTTCCCCATTGTGGGACTATTAAATACTTTCTCATTCTGATAAAGTTGTCCTCTGTATCAAGTTGTTGTAAAACTAAAGCCTACCCCAGGTGACTTTAGACAAGGGTCCGAGTACACCCCAGAATAGTGGTCACCCAATTCCAGCGTAGTCCATCTTGAGGGATAGATGAAATGACACATTTACAAGACTCGCTTTCAATTTCACATGAGCGATTTTGCCTTTTAAGTCATTCATTGCCAAAATGTGCCCGCTCGAGTGCCAGGGTTTTTGTCATTTTCACTCAAATTGCAGGGCCTACAGAATATTAAGTTTTAGGACTACATACGCATTCAGTTCAGTGGAAGAAACCTGATTCTATCTTCTTTCTTTCAAGATAAAAAGTTAATTACTAAGTTATATGGGTCTGGAGTTATCTCAGCTTGAAATGGGGCGGCTGTACAAAATACAATACAATACCCTACATATTGATTTATATAGTGCTTTAACAACAGCTGAAGCTGGAACAAAGCGCTGACATGGGCAAAAGGTTAATTCTGCCCCCTCGTGGAACAGGAAAAACATTGCCAGGGGTCTGACGAGCGCTTTATTGGCACCCCCCAGGAAAAAGCAGAACAAATTCGGGAATGGCAGCGAATGAGTGCCCAATAAATACTGATAATGTAATGTAAACCGTTGTCCTTCCTTTTCCAGGGCCGCTGTTCTAGAGAGAACTGCAAATACCTGCACCCTCCTCCGCACCTAAAGAACCAACTGGAGATCAATGGCAGAAACAACCTGATCCAGCAGAAGAACATGGTCATGCTGGCTCAACAAATGCAGCTCGCTAACGCCATGATGCCTGCCACGCAGCTACCGCCCATGGTGAGAAAACACACCCGCAATCACGCAATTATACAAGTACAACGGGTCGCCAATCATTAGTTAGGATTTTAGCAAGCATCATGGAATTTCACAAGTTTGATTTGCTTTCGCGGGCCGAAAAAAATGATGTGGCGGGCCGGATTTTGCCCCCGGGCCTCGACTTTGACACCTGTGTTCTGTTATTGTCTACACAAACAAAATCTGTTCTGTTCACCCTGAGCACATTCCTCCCATCCTTCACTTCAGCCCATGTTCTCCGTGACGCCCGGCCTGGCCACTAACGCCAACGCGGCGGCCGCAGCTGCAGCCGCGGCCTTTAATCCCTACCTGAGCCCCGTGTCGCCAGGCCTGATGCCCCCGGAGATCCTGCCCAGCACCCCAGTCCTCATGGCTTCCAGCCCCGTCGTCAGCCAAGTCCCCAACGCTGCCGCTGCAGCTCAGAAGCTTTTGAGAACAGACAGACTTGAGGTAACGGCTAACTTCTCTTGAAATGAACTAATACTGTGAACTAACACTTTATGGAGTGTTTGTTGGGTTTAACTCAGAAAGATAAGCAACATCCCAATCCATCCTTATGTTAAACAAACAAAAAAAGTGCTTTTCACCATCAAAACTGCCAACAGACTTTTCGTCTTTGGCTAGCTATTAGCTATATATTAGCTAACTTTCTATCTATTTCAGTTACAGTAAAGTCTCGTTATATCGATATTCAAGGGAGTCCGAAAAAATATCGATATAACCGGGACTATCGATATATCCGACCCTGTTTGCATGTAATTTTCTCCGTGCGTGCATAGAAATAGTATCGATATAACCGGAACTATCGATATATCCGATATCGATATAACGAGACTTTACTGTACTTCCAGATTGAGTGAATGTTGGCGCGTGTGGCTGCCGCTGCTCACCCACAGAAAAACATATCCTGTGACTGTAAAGTGATAATTTTGAAAGGCGCTGATAAATTAAATGTATTATTATTATTATCAATTCAAATCTAGAGCGATTGTGATGATTCATCGGGCATAAAAATCTTCATCGAATGATGCAAGACTATGACAAACGCTTGCAATAATTTGCTTCATCAAACGCGTTTCTTCTCATCAAAACATGCTATTGCTACAAACTACACATGTTGAACTATTTACAGTCCAGGATGGGAGTCACAACTTAGATTATTGTGCCACCTGCTGTCTTATTTGTGAACTACATAAAAAACCGCCAACCTTTTATTTACTTCATCAAGGCGCACATTTTACACAAGAAAAATGTCTAATATATTAGCAAGTCACATTTAAATCCCTTTGTTTGCATCTCAATATATTTTAATAATACTAATACATTACAATACAGACATAGCTAATCCCTCTTGATTCCTGCTTTATTTGCGTGTACTTTCTTGTTTGTGCTATTTATATGATTTTTTTGTATGCGGATGATGCTCCTTGTGGCAATTCAATTTTTCCAGTTTGACCTATAAAATCTCAGAATGGCAAAAGGTCAGGACACAGGTTAGCATTATCTGCTGCCCTCTGGTGGAAGACCATTGAATTATGCCTACTGTCTCTATGTGCTGTACATAACTCGTATAAAAGAATATATTTGTAGTAAATAAAGGGAAATTCTTGTAAATTAAGTGTACTTATATGATATCTCATAAGACACGTGAGACTGAATGTGCTGTAGCATAGTGATTGTAAATCCCTGCTAAATGCTTCTGTATCTGTATAGTATATATCTGTATGAAGAAATATGATCCTCTTTTTCTTGTTAAAACACTGCTGGTTTCATCTATTTTGAACCTTTTTGGTAGTATTTTACAAGTGAACATCCATGCACAGACAGCTAAATGCCTTGATGACTCATACTCAATTTGCATGAACATAAAAAAAGCTGAGTGCATAGTGTAGTGCCAAGTGCTGGTTTTATGAGAGTGAAAGAAATAAGAATAAACATAGCGGATGGAGCGTTAATGGCTTGGATACCGGAAAAATTATAACGCATGATAACAAAAATGGTTAATTATAAATCACATTGGGGAGCTTTGCAATTATAAAACAAGTAGCTCTCCAAATGTCTACCAGCTGTTTTTACATAGAGCAAGAGATCGCTATTGTTGTCTGGCATAATCAGAGTAACCTCATAGGATGATGAAATGCTGTTGTTATTAGGCATATTCAAAATCAGAACCCAAAAAATGCTGTTTAACTCATTGACGGCCAGACGATGTGCAAATGTATACATGTGTACAAATAAATGTATGTGTCTACTCCAGTGCCAGGGTTTTGGTCATTTTCACTCAAATTGCAGGACCCACAAAATATTGACATTTAGGATTACATAAACAGTGTAAGAAACCTTAGATTATCTTCTTTCATCAGAAAAAAAGAGTTAATTACTAAGTTATATGGGTCTGGAGTTATATGAGCTTGAAATGGGGGCATCTGTACAAAAGGCAAATGCTGCGCCCTCGTGGGAGGGAAAAAACATTGTTGCCAGAGGTCTGACCGGAGCTTTATCCGCACCCTGCCAGAAAAACCAAAACCCGAACAAATTCGGGAATGGCGGTGAATGAGTTTGAAAAATTAATATTTCACATTTTTTTGGGATGTGTATGGATCATTGTCATTTCAGTTCATTTCAATGGGAAACACTGATTTGGAATGTGAACAACAGAAATTTGCGTTTGATCACTGTGCGGAATGGATCATTGTCATTTCAGTTCATTTCAATGGGAAACACTCATTTGGAATGTGAACAACTGAAATTTGCGTTTGATTTCTGTGTGGAATGGATCATTGTCATTTCAGTTCATTTCAATGGGCAACACTACTTTGCAATGTGAACAACCGAAAAAATCTTGGCTTTTAGGTGTGCCGTGAATACCAGCGGGGCAACTGTTCCCGGGGGGAGGACGACTGTCGCTTTGCCCACCCCGCTGACAGCACCATGATCGACACCAACGACAACACGGTCACCGTATGCATGGACTACATCAAGGGGAGGTGCTCTCGCGAGAAGTGCAAGTACTTCCACCCGCCGGCGCACCTGCAGGCTAAAATTAAGGCCACCCAACACCAGGTGAACCAGGCCTCAGCCGCCGCTGCCATGGTGAGCAACGTAGCATTAAAAATGTGCGATAGCCATTTTGTTTTTATTTCATGTTGGATTATATACTAGCACACAAATGCTCTCTTGACGTTATGAACGGGTTTTGTTGTGTGAAGTGAATCATTGCAAAGTGACAGTGAAAACCTCTTCAGATGCAGTACAGTGAACCTCCGTTTATTGCGGGCTATACGCTACAAACCAATTCACGTTAGCTAACAATTAGCGATACTGAGATCTTTTTAAAACGATGAAAGTAGTTTTAAAACTCAATTTTGCTGCTGTGTGTTCAATTGATCAAAACTTCCCATAAATTCCACTTTTAAAACGTGTACCATGGCGCCTATTCAGAAATTACAACACTCAGAAGCGTATTCTTTCCACTCTTTAGCAACAATGACAACGACTGGAGGTCAGTAGGGGCCCTTCTACGGCTCTTCTTTCTTGTTATTAACTCATTCACTGCCAGACGATGTGCAAATAGGTGTTCACACCAGTGCCAGGGTTTTTGTCATTTTTCACTCAAATTGCAGGACCCACAGAATATTGAATTTTAGGACTACATAAACATTCAATGCAGCGTAATAAAGACCTTAGACTCTCTTATTTATAATAATAATATATTTCATTTATAAGCGCCTTTCAAAACTCTCAAGGTCACTTGACAGTCACAGGATAAGTTTTTCTCTGTGGGTGAGCAGCGGCAGCCACACGCGCCAGCGTTCACTCAACCCAAAGTAACTCAAATAGACAGGAAGCTAGCTATTTCGCTAATAGACAGCCAGCTAGTCAGCTAGATAGCTAGATAGCTAAAAGATAGCTAGCTAGATAGCTAATAGATAGCCAGCCAGATAGCAAGATAGCTAATCGATAGCCAGCCAGCTGAATAGCTAGTTAGCTAGCCAGATAGCTAGACAGCCAATAGATAGCTGATAGATAGCTAGCTAGGTAGCTTGATAGCTAATAGATAGCTAGCTAGCCAGCCAGCTTGATAGCAAATAGATAGCTAATACAGTAGTTAGCTAGACAGTCACCCAGATCCCTAATAGATAGCCAGCTGGATAGATAGCCAGCCAGCTCGACAACTAATAGATTTCATCAGAAAAAAAAGTTAATTCCTAAGTTATATGGGTCTGGAGTTATCTGACATTGAAATGGGGACTGCTGTACAAAATTTAATACAATACATACATATTGATTTATATAGCACTTTAACGACTGCTCAAGCTGCAACAAAGCGCTAACATGGACAAAAGGCAAATGCTACCCCCTGGTGGGAGGGAAAAACACTGCCAGAGGTCTGACCAGTACTTTATCGGCATCCAATTGAAGAAAAACCAAAACCTCAACACATTCGTGAATTCATTAAAATCGATGGTGGGAGGGAAAAACATTACCAGAGGTCTGACCAGTACTTTATCGGCATCCACAACTTTGAATTCACATTTGTCGAGTGTGATAACACATCATAAATGATGTGTTTTAACTTTTCCATCCAGCAGGGTTGGCGAGCGATAAACTGCGATATTACGGGGGTTCACTGTATTCTTCCGAATATAATTACCAAGTTAAAAACGAAGTGAACAATGTCGCCATCGCTACATCCATCCATTTGTGTGTTACCTTAACTAATGTAGACTCGTCATACTCGATGTAGTTTCATGATAATTGTGTAACCGTTGAGCAGTAGATCTCGTCTCCACATTGTGCATGCCTTAGCCCAGTAATCCCCTTTGTAAAAAAAAAAAAAAAAATGCATTCCAATGATTTGTTTTTTGATTTGTTGTTTTTTTTCTCACCTATACCCAAACTGCACTGCTGCCCCCATGATGCACCTCTGCTTGCTGGTTTATTTTAATGCGCTTGAACCCCATTGGCCCATTGCCATCATGTGCTCGCTGCCTGCTAATTAAGACTCAGTCGGCTGTCAAATCACTGAAGCGACCCCTCGACGCAACCTTTGACCTGGTACTATGACCTTTCACCTTTTAGCTTGGCATGTGGCTTTGTTGTCGAGCAGTGTTTTAACTAATGCTTATTTGGTTGTTTTTGTCTCGATGTGTTGTCTGTTTTTTTTTTTCTTCTCTTTCCTTCTGGCTTGAATGTGTGTGACGAAATGAATGCGGCTCTTCCATTTTGGGTTTTGCAAGTGGGCATTCCAAATGAGGTCACCGCAATTATATACGAATGAGCCGCCATCAATTCGTCTCTTGTCATGTCTCTTAACACAAAGCGAGTGAGGGTTAGGGGGAAAGCCTTATTTTTGGTTTAAATGGTGGCATGGCTTTTTTGTCAAATGTCCAATTGGTGGAGCTATCGACTGTGTGCATGAATGTGTTGCTAGTGCACGTCAGGTGGGGCTAAGAGGTCTTATTGTCTAAACAGCGCGGTGGAGGTGGTACCACACCATAACAGGTGATTCAAAAAAGATGGCTCACGCCAATCAAATTCCAAAGATGGTCTCACGTCAGGAGTGTCAAAGTCATTTTTTTTTTTTTGTCGTGGTCCACATTGTAGTTAAGGTTTCCTCTCGAGGGCCGTTATAAATTTGGGGAAGCTTACAATGTTTTATCCCTTCCACATATTACAGATAGAGCGCATAACAAATTGACAAATAATCAGTTTTCAAATCTGAAGTAAATAATAATGACTGTTATTGTGGTTTACATGGGACAATTTAAAAGACAACCGACACCGTTTTTGTGTTTCCGAACTGACATCAGAAAAACGTTTTATAGCATCTAAAATACCCATAACACGCAGGCTGATATTTTTAGTCAAAAGCAAAACACCAATAAAAATGAGTTAAAGTGTCCCAAAAACTACTTCAAAATGACCCCGAAAATGGCGAGTTTCAGAAGGTTCCTCCTCCTTGTTCGTGACGTCACGCCACGACGTCTTGCCTTGCTCTAGATTCAAAACAATGGCTTCAGATTCAGTGAAGATACTTTCTTGTTACTCATCCAGTTATGAATATGATTCAAATAGTTCTGAAGAGGAAAGCATAAATGTTTGCAATCGATTAAAGAAGTCCTTCCGGATCAATTCGAGCCCTCAGGAATCCAATGTAGCGTCCCAGAAAATCCACAAGATCGCGCCCAAGCGCCGTTGGAAATGGGCTGATTTGTCTGCTGGGAATTTGTGTCAACTAGTATCAAATAGTAGTCTTGGTGCAACACACAACGATTCACCATCGCATTATTTATGTTTTCCTTCTAATTTCACCAACAAAACGATGTTTTCAGACCAAACACAGTACCCAAAATGCATTGTGTGTCGCTTTCTCGGTCAGGGGCGTTCCATACGTGACGTCACGTCTGGAATCGTCACCAACTCGAGAACAAGACTTCCTGAATATTCAGAGCGAGTCTTAAAATGTAAAATATAGCTATATGCGATGGAATCTTTCTAAAATACGCTCAGTAGAAGTCATTTGAAGTAATTTTACAAATTATGGACACAACTTGTCCGCAGCCGTCCATTGTCCTTTAAAATTTTGGTTCGGACTTTAGAAAGCATCATTGATTTTCACAGGTTTGATTTGCCTTCGCGGGCCGAATAAAATGATGTGGCGGGCTAGATTTGGCCCCCGGGCCTTGACTTTGACACCTGTGTCTTACGTCAAAGATATTTTTGACATTTTTGCTTGAGACCTTTTTGGAATTGTTGCCTTGAGAGTGAACCATCACTTAACATGGCTTCCACAGTTTATCATGGAGCTAGCAGTGCAGCCTCCTTCTCTTTCTCTCTCTCTCTTTCTCTCTGTGCTTCCCACCTCTTGTTAGCAGCTGTATTGTCGTCCTTTAATTGTGAATGCTTGCTTCTGTTGCAGTTAGTTAGCCGCAAGTTAATATTCCCAGTGAAGATGATAAGATCATGAATGCTTTCTATAGTCAGTAGCTCCAGTAGGCACCATGCTCCTGCTTGTGTAGTACATGTGTCCGAGTGCTGCTTGCTTGCTACCGATGATATGATCATATTGTTGATGTACACACAAGGATGATGTCATGCTTCTCCTATGATGTCTTCTAACCTATATTCCCTTTTTTTTTTTTTTTTTTTTTTTTTTCCAACTCATCTTTTATTTTTTTTCTTTCCGTCCACACACTCTTATCTCTCCACCTGGCTGGGCAGGGTATCGCCCCCAGTGTCATGGCTCCTCTGCCAAAACGGGCAGCCCTGGAGAAAGCCAACGGGGCCTCTGCTGTGTTTAACACAGGCATGCTCCAGTACCAACAGGCCCTGGCCAGCATGCAGTTTCAGCAACAGGCTGCTTTCCTACCATCAGGTATGCAAAACCCGCAAGTTTGCCGCCCTCTGATTAGCGGGGACGATGCCCGGATCGACCTAACCTTGGCTCCTGTTGGACAGATGGCTGTTTTTAAGATTTTGCGCCATTTATCCAACATGTGTGGTTTGTTTACTTATTTTTTTTACATTTTGGATGGAGGCGCATTACGAAGATAGATCGCTCAAGACGTGTTACTGTTTGCTTTTTGCGTTGCCAGATAAAAGAAGTCACAAATCACCAACTAGTTTTACTAATGTAAAATGGGTGATTTCCACCAAGCGGGATGGTTTACTTAAGTTCGTTTGAAGGCAAGTTTGAATTTGGTCACAAAGTGTTCGGGATACAGTGAGACCTCAACTTACGAACTTAATTGGTTCCCAGACAGAGTGTGTAAGGCGAAAAGTGTGTATCTCAAAAAAAAAAAATCCATAGGAAACCATTAAAATGGGAATAATCCGTTCCCGGGTTTCCATAAAATATACTTTTCAACTAAATAAGCCTTAAAATTACACATAACATACTTTATTCTATGTATAATAAATGTGCTATTGTATTGTAATGAAAGAAATACACAGCATTGTATCATAAAGTCACTTTATTTACATTTGTGATGGTCATTTATGGCTTGATGGAATGGCGTTGGAGGTCGAAGGTCAAAGGGAATTGCTGTTTGGAAAGAGAGGCACATTACATGAGGACTGTAATTAAAGAAATAAACTGTGCTGTAAAATATAGTTTTATTGACCTTTTTGATGGTCGTTGATGGCTTATGGAAGGAGAGTCACCTTCCATGAGGACTGTTGGTAACTTAACCTCTGGTTTTGTTTGGTCGTGTGCTTCCGCCGAAGATCACTCCGCCAGCCGTGGTGGGTGTGTATTATGAAAATGGTGCTTATTATAAGGTTTAATTTTCATAAATTTGACGTTTGTAAGACGAAAAGTTTGTAAGTTAAGGGGTTTGTAAGTTGAGGTCTCATTGTACAGTGATACCTCAGCTTCTTTCCACAGCTTTCCACACTTCTCTTTATCGCCACAGGTACATCTGAAGTTATGACTATAGTTAGGTATTACTTCAAAAAAAAGTATCGAACAGAACCAAACCATCCACGCATGGTGGAAACAAGGCATCGTGTTTCGGATTCACAACTTTATAAACTCCAATTAGTTTGCTCATTGAAAGTGGTCACTTATATTTCTAACCGGGGCTTGTGGTGCAGCTAAGATGCTAACCGCGTTGACATCTTATGATGATCTAACAATTTGCAGAATGTAGCTTGCGTACCTTTTGTACAAATCTAATTGTTTTTAGACCTCTCAGGGTTTACATGTGTACCATACGATAAAACACGACTGAGCAAAAGATATTATGCTACCGCCCCCTCACCCTCCACTTCACTCTAACGAACTTTGTGACGGGCTGTTTTGATTTCTCTTCCCCTTATCCAATCCACTTCCTGTTGCATTGCATGATGGGCAGGCTCAATATTGTGCATGACCCCTGCAGCCGGCGTTGGTAGGTTCAAATTCTCCTTTTTCAGTTTTGTGTGACTTCCTGTCAGTGGCTCGCATGCGGCACCGAAATGTTAACAGTTTAGCTTGAGTTGTGTTTGTTAAATGTGGCAAACTGAACTGCTGCGACAATTTTTTTTGTTTTGTTTTGTGCAAAAGACATAATTGTGTGTTCTGTTTTATCTGTCATTCACATGTACTCATTTTGCCTAGTTCAAATGTTATTTGGTTATGCTCTTTTGTCATTGTTGCTTGATCTCATACACTCGTGCCTGTTTTCAACCTCGCTTCTGGCTGGTCACACTTAAAGGACAACCGACGTCTCCGGACAAGTTGTGTCCATAATTTGTAAAATGGCTTCAAATGACTTCTACTGAACGTATTTTACAAAGATTCAACCACATATAGCTATATTTTACGTTTTAAAACTATTCCGGAAGTCTTGTTTTTGAGTTGGTTACGAGTCCTCACGTTACGTCACTGAAGGAACGCCCCTGACCGAAAAAAGGACACATTGTAGCAGTCCTTCCATCACGTCAATGCATTTTGCTGTACTTTGTTTGGTCTGAAAACTTCGTGCAGCACCAAAAAGAGGCAGAAGATGGTGACAAAGCTCTGTGTAAGGAATTGATCAGCCTGTGGAAACGGGCTGATTAATTCCTTACACAGAGCTTTGTCGCCAATTTCTGTCTCTTTTTGGTGCTACATTTCCCGCCTCATGATACCTCAAAATGGCACGGAATAAATTCTTTCATCGATTGCAAACATGTATGCTTTCCTCTTCAGAACTATTTGAATCATATTCATAACTGGATGAGTAACAAGAAAGCTTATTCTCCGAATCTGAAGCCATTGTTTTGATTCTCCAGCAAGGCAAGACGTCTTGGGGTGACACCACAAACAAGGGGGCGGGACCTTCTGAAACTCGCCACTTCCGGGTTCATTTTTTTGCAGATTTTGGACACTTTAAGTCATTTTCATTGGTGTTTTGCATTTGACTAAAAATATCATACTGCGTGTTTTAGGTATTTTAGATGCTATAAAACGTTTTTCTGATGTCAGTTCGGAAACAAAAAAAATTGTGTCGGTTGTCCTTTAAGAGTGCCTTTAAGTCGAAGACACTTTTCAAACCATTAAATGCCGAGGGAGATCCATTTGAACCTTTCCCCCTTTCACGGTCTGTCAGCAGAGAAACAAAAAGGGGACTGTGTTTAAATCGAAATCCCTTGAGAACTTCCTGTCTGGCACTCTGTTGTCTTTCACTTTTGTCGTGTGTATGTGTGTGTGCATCTACGCTGCTCCTCTGGATATTTTTATATATTTTTTTTTTTGCTTACATGATTCTCCCCTCCAAAAAAGTTCCCATGATGCACGGTGGTACCCCAGTCACTGTGTCTGCAGCCACCACATCTGCCACAAGCGTTCCCTTCGCAACCGCCTCCACCAATCAGGTTTGCACCTCCACCGCCTCTCTTTTTTCTTTCTCTCTTTGTGACTACACAAAGACGATCGAGGGATTGCTCATGTCTCACAGCCAGTCGGGGTGGGTCGCAAAATAGACGGTGCTCCCTCTTGTTGGCCTACACTAAAGTCCGACGTGCCAACGTGTTCCCGGGATATATTGGTCTTTAATTCTTGAGAAAGAAATTGTGTTTGCATTTGAAATGTGTTGTCCTCCTTGTAACTCCCGTTTTTTTTGTCCTTTCCTATTTTGAGGACTCTTCCTTATCAAAGTTGACTACCAACGAATACATGCAATTGGTATGTATGAGGTAGTTATTTCTCGTGCAACAGCTGCTATCTGTGCCCTTTGGTGCTTGGCTTTTTTTCCACCGCTTTTATTTTGTATTTTTTATTTGAAAAAAAAAAAAAATCAGCTGCTGCTTCCAGCACGTCAATTCCAGCTTGACCATTTTCCAGCCCGATAGTCTCGATATTGTTACGGCAGAGTCTATCTTAAGACATATTTGAGGAGGAAACAGATTTATGCATTATATTATTGAGTCGTGCAGGTCAACAACATGGAGGACTTAAATTTGCATGGGGGGAAGCCAACTCACTGACCCTTCACTGCCTTAATAATAATCCTTTTAATAATGCCTTTCCCCCTTTTTTTTCCACGCTGTCCAGATGCTCCGACTCTCACTTGAGTTTAGCTTCTTTTTATTTATTTTTTCTCCAGCTGAGAAGTGACAGGATGGCGTTCCGCCATATTTCATGTTTGAATCGCACTCGTTTGAATCACGTGTCTGCTTTCTTTCCCCTCTCCAGATTCCAATAATATCTGCAGATCATCTGAGTAGTCACAAGTACTTGACTCAAATGTAGTTCCTGTCGAGAACAGTGAGTCTTTTGTTTCAATTCATCTCGCATATACAGTAAAGTCTCGTTATATTGATATCGGTTATATCGATAGTACTGCTTATTACGATACTATTTCTATGAACGCAAGGAGAAAATTTACATGCTGCAGGATCGGATATATCGATAGTCTAGATATATCGATATTTTTTCCGACTCCCGAGAATATCGATATAACGAGACTTTACTGTACTAACTTTATGAAATGTTGAGGGATATTCGGCTTTTGGGTTGAAATTTCAGGATGAACGCCCGATATGCACTAGAATCTTGACAAGTAAAACTTAATTTGAACTTCTTGACACTTTTGCAAATGTTTCATGTTGTACGAACGATCCAAATTGAAAAGAAGCAATTTTCAGAAAACAACTACATCCTTCACTAAACCGCCATGGTGGGGTGAGGTTCAATTTGGATCGTTTGTATAACAGCCTACTTAGACAACATTGGTCGTTAGTCAGAACAATAGGAACAATCAGTGGAGTGGCAGGGAGTAGTCCTCTGCTCCAACCTGAGAGCAGGGACCTATCACAGTATATATATATATATAGGGCCTAAACTACCAGTAAGACTTTAGTTTGCTGACGAAGTTTCTTGGATAAGAATAGCCCATATATATTTTGGGCCTAAACTACCAGTAAGACTTTAGTTTGCTGACGAAGTTTCTTGGATAAGAAGCGAAACGTCCGACACCTTCAAAAAAGTACAGATGACGGCTTAAGAAACCTTTTCATCAATAGTATTCAATAGAAAATGTTGCTTAAAAACAACAGATTGACATTGTATACTAACCTGTTGTGTAAACGTCACGTCGGCCATTTTGAATGGATTTCGACTTACAACCGTTGGACTTACGACCGTTTTGTCGGAACAGAACCTTGTCATAACTCGGATGTTACCTGTATAGGATAGGAATATGAGTTTTCACATTATAGTGATAAATCAGCATATGCAAAAAGCACTGAAACCTTCCTCCTGAAATTTGGATTGGATATGCCTTTATTAGTCTCACAGTGGAGAAATTTACAAATTTAGCAACAAAGCCACATTTCCACATCTTTTTGAGTCAATTTAGTCTTTTTTTTTTTTCATTTATACCCTCCTGTCTTTCTCCCTATGATAACCTCCATAAAGCATATCTAACGCCCACTCCCTGTTTCCTCCCCCATTTTCCAGATCAAATGAATGTGCGCTGGCACCGTCCAAGCCAAAAAAAGTTCAGCCTTTCTTTCCATAAAACTTAAAGAATGTCAAGCAACGGCACCGTGGAGGGCGACCCGTGCCATCTGCCCACATGTCAAAAGTGGAGAGAGAAGATTCCTGTCTTGGTACCTGGGGTGGGGTAGGGAAGGGTTGGAGGGATAGTGGGTCTCATCACACCGCCGTACATCTTAATCACGCCTCTCGATTGGTTATAATTCACTTCAACGGACGCGGAGAAGGTCAAAGAGTGATAGTTGCGCGCAAGTCTGAAAGTACACACACACCTCTGGTACGCCAGGCGACCAAGATTGCTTTGATATTTTTTGTTTTTATTAATCAGACATATTTCGTCGTTGACAACCCAAAAAAAAAAAAGATGCACCTTGAATTTGAATTGAAACGAGAGAGGGGCAGCCATTTTGAAACAGGAAATCTGCTAAGGCGATTGAGCATGTGCAGTATTGTATGTGTGTGAGTGTGTGTGTGTGTGTGTGTGTATAGTGACTAGTCAAACTAGACTCGGATGGATGGAAAAAAAAGGAGGGTTGCGGACATCTGAATGTTGTGGGTAAACCAACACACCTGTGTAGCTTGAAAGCACAGCCAGGCTTGCTCTTCTCACCTTTTGTCACGTGTGCCATGGAGGCCATACGACTCAAACCAGAGTGTTTGTCTCAGCAGTGTTATTTGTTTACCGAGGGTCAAAATTTAAACGGGGTCAAAAAAAAAAAAAATGTTATATGGCGCTTATTATTGTTTAGGAAATATTAATAATTTTAGAAGTGTTTTTTTTTAATGTTTTTAAAGCGTTTAAGTGTGACTTTGAAATGCAAACGAAATTGCTCTTTTAATGGACGAGAGTGCTGTTTTGTTTTAATTTTTGTTGTTGATGACATCATCGATCAAGTCTATGGACTCTAAAGCCTCTCGAATTAGGAGTGCGTCGCTTTAGCTGATTGGTCTGTTCAAGAAACTCCGTTGTGAGCCGCGCGCTAATTGCCGCGTAATACAATATGGTCCGTTAGGTCATCGTAACAAAAACAACAACAAAAGTACTTTGGAATGATTGATTGGATTGGATTGGATGTACCTTTTTAGTGTCGCAGTGAATTATTTTACATTTACAGAGGAAAGGAAAGAAAGAAGTAGAAAAACAAAATACAGGAGCTGCTGGAAAGGCGCCATTTTGAAGTCAAAAAAACAAAATAACAAATAATATGACAACACAAAGACACAGAGAGTCATTCATCATTCAGCACTTGCTGTACCCTCTTTATGACATGAAGCATTTGTTGATTGTTTATCTGAGTCCCACATGTCACACATGGGCTGCGATTCCCGACAGCCCTTTGATAACATCATGAAAATTGGCCTACACCTAAGAAAGAATACCTTTATTCGTGTCGCAGTGGAGAATTTTACATTTACAGAGGAAAGGAAAGAAAGAAGTAGAAAAACAAAATACAGGAGCTGCCTGAAAGGCACCATTTTGAAGTCAAAAAAAACAAAATAACAAATAATATGACAACACAAAGGCACAGAGAGTCATTCATCATTCAGCACTTGCTGTAACCTCTTTATGACACGAAGCAGTTCTTTATCTGAGTCACATGTCACACACTGGCAGCGATTCCCAACAGCCCTTTGATGAAATCATGAAAATTGGGATACACCTGCTCATTGTCGAAGAATATGAACTCATTCACTGCCAGACGATGTGCCTGCTCCTGTGCCAGGGTTTTTGTCATTTTCATTCAAATTGCAGAACACATAGAATATTGTATTGAATTGGATGGGATTAGCCTCTATTAGTGTCAGAGTGGAGACATTTACATTTCACAACAGCAATGTGAGGAAAGGAAAGGAAGAAGTCAAAATGGAAAATATCTTGTTGTGCCAGGGTTTTTAATTTGGTCATTTTCACTCAAATTGCAGGACCCATAGAATATTGAGTTTTAGGACTACATAAACATTCAATGGTGTCAAAGTCAAGGCCCGCGGGCCAAATCCGGCCCGCCACATCAATTTTTTTCGGCCCGCGAAAGCAAATCAAACGTATGAAATTCCATGATGCTTGCTACATTCTTAACCAAAATTTCATATTTTTGGATATAAACCACAATAACAGTCATTATTCTTGACTTCAGATTTGAAAACTAGTTATTTATTAATTTGTTGTGTGCTCTATATGTAATATGTGGATCGGATTAAACATTCTAATGGCTTCCCCAAATTCATAACGGCCCTCGGGAGGAAACCATACCTACAATGTGGCCCGCGGCAAAAAATGACTTTGACACCCCTGCCTTAGACTCTCTTCTTTCATCAGAAAAAAAAAGTTAATTCATAAATTATATGGGTCTGGAGTTATCTGAGCTTGAGTTCATAAGACAAGGTATCACTGTAAATAAAAACAAAATACACACAAATGGATTTAGACCTACTCCTCACTTCAAGATGGCTTAACTTCAAAATGGCAGAGGCCTCTCGCCCCTCCCCCCCCCCAAAAAAAAGTCATTACAGCATCTCTCGTCCAGTAAATCATTTTATCCACGCAATTTTGTGTTTATGTTGTTGCCCCAGAGGTGTGCCGACGCGTCTTTAGCGATTGTATCATACCTAACAAAGCCTTAGATGACCATGAATTGGGTTCACGCACGGCCCAAACTTGTCATTCACCACGCAGGTAAAAAGAGCACCAATGATGTTTTTTTTTTTTCCCCCTTTTTCTAGTGATCTCACCCACGCCGCTTGCGATACGTTTGTGCTTTCTCCATGTAACGAATCTTCTCTTAAAAATCCATTTAAAGGACAACCGACATCACTTTTTTGTTTCCTGACTGACATCAGAAAAACGTTTTATAGCATCTAAAATACCCAAAACATGCAGTATGATATTTTTCGTCAAATGCAAAACACCAATAAAAATGACTTAAGGTGTCCAAAATCTGCAAAAAAATGAGCTGCGAATTGGGCATTTTCAGAAAGTCCCACCCCCAGTTCGAGATGTCACGCCAAGACGTCTTGCCTTGCTGCATAATCAAAACAATGGCTTCAGATTCGGAGAACATGCTTTCTTGTTACTCACCCAGTTATGAATGTGATTCAAATAGTTCTGAAGAGGAAAGCATACATGTTTGCAATCGATTAAAGAATTTATTCCGTGTCATTTTGAGGCATCAGAGGGGGGGGGGAATGTCGCACAAAAAAAGAGGCAGAAAATGACGACAAAGCTCTGTGTAAGGAATTAATCAGCCCGTTTCCACAGGCTGATTAATTCCTTATACTGAGCTTTGTCGCCCTCTTCTGCCTCTTTTTGGTGCAACATGAATTTTTCAGACCGAACAAGTACAGCAAAATGCATTGACGTGATGGAAGGACTGCAACAATGTGTCCTTTTTTCGGTCAGGGGCGTTCCTTCAGTGACGTCACGTACGGACTCGTCACCAACTCAAAAACAAGACTTCCGGAATATTCAGCGCGAGTCTTAAAACGTAAAATATAGCTATATGCGGTGGAATCTTTGTAAAATACGCTCAGTAGAAGTCATTTGAAGCCATTTTACAAATTATGGACACAACTTGTCCGGAGGTGTCGGTTGTCCTTTAAGAGCTTTTATTTACTACTTAAGGATTTGAATCAATTTGAGATGCGTAGTTGTAGATGTTTTTTGTTGTTGTTGTTGCCTTACTATATAACCATATTACTTGACAGCATCGCTATAGACGTTATAGATTTTGAGGTTGTATAACATTCATCATTGTTTGTTTTTTTTTTTTCATTTATAAATGATAACGTTTGAAATATTCACGTCATTCATATAGCTGGATGTCTTTTTTTTTTTGTTTCAGTTGGTGTTACATGATATGTTTTGTTTTGATATATGCCAACATGTGGAATTTGTTTTGCTGGGATGACAGCAACAACCATTTTTTTTTCCATGTCGGCGTGTTAAGATTATGTTTGAAAATATATTGTATCAATCTATAGATTGTTCATATATTAGGGTAAACGTTGTTTTCTACTGTATCCATTTCAAAGTTTAAAAAAAAATGTCGTTTAGTTGGAAATATTTCTTAAATTTGACCTGAATGTCAGGCCAAAAATGAGCAGTTGAGATTTTGGGGTGTTTGGATATTATTATTGTTATTTTTATTATTATTATTTGTTTATTATTATTTTTTGGGTGGGGGGATGGGGAGGCTAGCTCGGAGAAAGAAGACTTTTCCCCTTGCTGGTGAAGTCAGAAATGCTGCAGATGATTGAGTTCTAACCTAAGGGACGAAGGTTGTGACTTTTTTGCACTTCTGTATATAGTCAAATAAACAGAGACAAATGTGTATCATATTGAGATTATTTTGAATAATGAAAAACAAATAAGAGATCTATAATGATAAAGGATTTTTTGTTAGATTAATTTAAATTCATAAATTAGAAGACCAGCTAAAATTGCTTGCAAAAGAAGGGCACTAGTTTCTTGGCCGAAAAGTTATGCGCTTTTTTTTTTTTTTTTGTCGTCTTTTATCAGTGGCTAGTTTTGCCTGGGAATGTTTTTATTTTGGCGGGGTAGAGAGGGGCATAATGTTCCCCACTCCCCCCTGCCCTGCTTCATCCACCCCCCTTCAAATGATGTCATGAGTTCATTTGTCGGCCACATCACTGCTCTCACTTGATCCAGAAAAAAATGAAAATATATATATATCTATATATTGTATTCCATTCAGATTTGACTGCATGTAAAATCATGTAAACAAAAAAAAACAGCAATTTAAGGAAGGTTTTTCACAATAATCCATACAGTAGATAATAATATCCACAGTGGGAAAGAGAGACAGCACTTTTCCCCAAACAACTCATTTTACGCTTGTGTGATGAAATAGTTTCTGAGCAAATATATTATTTCAACAATACTGAAAATATAAGCACTCATCCAACTCAAATATTTTTTTTTTCCGGAACCATATACAATATATATTTCCAATTTGTGTTTCCGCTCTTCTCTCCAAACTTTGCGCACAGCAGGTGAAGGCCGGATGCACATTTGGGGCAAAGTCTTGAACATGAATGTAAAGCGGCTGCTGTATTGTTGCTACCGAACCAAAGCACCAGATTCTCCAAAATCAAACGTTCACAGTCCGTTTCTTCCCTGCTGGGGGCTCACACACACACACACACACACACACACACACACACACACACACACACACACACACACACACACACACACACACACACATTCCTGTTTCAATGGTTTTGTGAGGTCCGGATAACTCCAGATAAGCCCACCGTTGCTAATAAGTTTAGACAGGAACTAATGTTACATTTGAACAGTAAATGTCACCCCATTTCCCACTTCAACTTCTTTAAAAACAAAGAAATAAAAAGTAGACTTGAAACTGAAATAACAGCAGGAGTGAGGTTTCTGAATGGGTACATTCAAAGTCCTCACCCCAATAGTGAATTTAGTTAAAATATCGTTTTACTTTTTGTGGTAAGAACTTTTTCCTCTCATTAACCACGCACACACACACATAAACACACACAGTGAGTAAAAAGTGTGTGTATCAAAGTGAAATGAAAATACACACCAAAAAATATTATGGGTGAATTTGTGAGGACCTCTCTGAAACTTTAACAGATACATATATAGACACTCTAGTAGCCTTGAGAATGAAACACTTGTGAGGACCGGCCAAAAGGTCCTCACTTGTCAAAAATGTACTCACTACGTATGGTATAAAATGTTAGTGGTCCTCACAAGACTAGTCATACAAACACATACACACACATGCCAATGCTTTTTGCCCGCTTTTTACTTCTAAGTGCAACTAGCACTTATGTATTCGCTAACTGTTGCCACAACATGATGTCTGATTTTGTTTTATGCATACTTGATTGTTGCCATAATTGACTCTTATCTGTATGGATGGAAAAAATAAATAAGATAAATAAAAAGGATTTGATTTGCTCATGCAATATGTGCGTGTTTTTCTTTATTTAATAGATAGATAGATAGATAGATAGATAGATAGATAGATAGATAGATAGATAGATAGATAGATAGATAGATAGATAGATAGATAGATAGATAGATAGATAGATAGATAGATAGATAGATAGATAGATAGATAGATATTTTTCCTCCTTTTTCATAACCCAGAGACATGACTATAGTGCAGGCACTGGAAGGGGACTATTGTCCAGACATGCCCGTTCACCGCTGTGGACATGTCTGGACAGTAGACGGACTGCACTGCACTATACTATTTGACACAAATTCCCAGCAGACAAATCAGCCCATTTCCAACGGAGCTTGGGCGCCATCTTGTGTATTTTCTGGTACATTACACTGGATTCCCAATGGCTCAAATTGATAGGGAAGGACTTCTTTAATCGATTGTAAACATTCATGCTTTCCTCTACATAACTATTTAAATCATATTCATAACTGGATGATTAACAAGAACGCATCTTCGGTTCGGAAGCCATTGTTTTGATTCTCGAGCAAGGCAAGACGTATTGGCGTGACGTCACGAACAAGTGGGCGGGACCTTCTGAAACTTGCCATCCCGATGTCATTTTGAAGTAGTTTTGGGACACTTTTAATTTTTTTTTTTTTTTTTATTGGTGTTTTGCATTTGAATAAAAATATCAGCCTGCGTGTTTTGGGTATTTTACATGCTATAAAACGTTTTTCTGATGTCAGTTAGGAAACAAAAAAAATGGTGTCGGTTGTCCTTTAAGAAAGCGGAAGTGAGACTGTTGGCTGTTGACGCGCTGAGGATATGGACAGGAAATGCCATTCAAAGCGAGCAGAAGCGTGATCGCTTCTCCGGCTCCTCTCCGCACTCGTGCTATCGGTGTACCCCCGAAAATGAGCCTCGCTTGACGCCGCCGCCAGCGTCCAGGGAGCGGCCACTCTCCCGCGGGGTCGCGCGCTCCGTGTGATCCTCTGTTGCCAGTCCGGGCGAGGAGTCAACCTTCCCGGCCTGCTCCGCTCGCAGGCTTCATCGAGGGACACAAAACAAGGAGGTATTTTGCCCGTTTCCTCTTTCTCTCCATTTGGCCATGAGGGAATACAAAGTGGTTGTTTTGGGCTCGGGCGGAGTCGGCAAATCGGCTCTGACGGTTCAGTTCGTGACGGGCTCCTTCATTGAGAAGTACGACCCCACCATCGAAGACTTTTACCGGAAGGAGATTGAGGTGGATTCGTCCCCGTCCGTGTTGGAGATCCTGGACACGGCCGGTACCGAGCAGTTCGCGTCCATGCGAGATTTGTACATCAAGAACGGACAAGGATTCATCCTGGTTTACAGTTTGGTCAACCAGCAGAGTTTCCAGGATATTAAGCCCATGAGGGACCAGATCATCCGGGTGAAACGGTACGAGAGGGTGCCCATGATCCTGGTGGGCAACAAGGTGGACCTGGAGGCCGAAAGAGAGGTATCTTCCGGGGAAGGCAAGGCGCTGGCCCAGGACTGGAACTGCCCCTTTATGGAGACATCGGCCAAAAACAAAGGCTCTGTGGATGAACTGTTTGCGGAAATTGTCAGGCAGATGAACTACTCCACTGTTCCTGTAGGAGGTGACCAGTGTTGTTCTTGTGTTTTGCTTTAAAAACAAACAAAACAAAACACAATCAGATATTTGTGCTTTTTTAAAATCATGCCTTTTTTTGACTTTTAAAGTATCTCTACTCACACTGTTGTCTTACGGTTTCGAACAAATGGACCATTAATTTAATCTGTGCTGTATGTCATGCATATTAGCATATTTGACAATAGAGCTGACTTTGACTTTGAAAAGTCAGCATTGAGGCTTCACACAAGCGTAATCGTAAAGGTTACAATGGCTGCATAAGTGGAAGCTTTCAATTGGTCATTCCTTTGTAAGGCTTTTTTTCATTCCCTAGTTAGTTTTAAATATCATAACTCCTTTGAAATAACAGCCAAAGTCACATTTTTTGACAAATACATTTCATTTTGCTTCAAACATCCCATTTATTTGGCCTCCTACTAAAAGTGACGACATCTTTAGTCAAACAGAATGTTTAAAGGACAACCGACGTCTCCGGACAAGTTGTGTCCATAATTTGTAAAATGGCTTCAAATGACTTCTACTGAGCGTATTTTACAACGATTCCACCGCATGTAGCTATATTTTACGTTTTAAGACTATTCCGGAAGTCTTGTTTTTGAGTTGGTTACGAGTCCTCACGTTACGTCACTGAAGGAATGCCCCTGACCGAAAAAAAGACACATTGTAGCAGTCCTTCCATCACGTCAATGTATTTTGCTGTACTTTTTTGGTCTGAAAACCTCGTGTTGCACCAAAAAGCCGCCAGAAGAGGGCGACCAAGCTCCATGGAAGGAATTTATCAGCCTGTGGAAACGGGCTGATTAATTCCTCACAGGCGCTTGGTCGCCATTTTCTGCCTCTTTTTTGGTGATCCATTTCCCGCCCCCAGATACCTCAAAATGGCACGGAATAAATTCTTTAATCGATTGCAAACATGTATGCTTTCCTCTTCAGAACTATTTGAATCATATTCATAACTAGATGTGTAACAAGAAAGCATATTCTCTGAATCTGAAGCTATTGTTTTGATTCTCAAGCAATGCAAGACGTCTTGGCGTGATGGCACGAACTGGGGGCGGGACTTTCAGAAAATGCCCAATTCGCAGCTCAATTTTTTGCAGATTTTGGACACTTTAAGTCATTTTTATTGGTGTTTTGCATTTGAATAAAAGTATCATACTGCGCGTTTTGGGTATTTTAGATGCTATAAAACGCTTTTCTGATGTCAGTTAGGAAATAAAAAAGTGACGTCGGTTGTCCTTTAAGTTTATACCAGAACTGAGATTATTAGTAAATATCAAATTTAAGAGAATTTCGTTCATGTTTTTGTCCACTAAAACATGACTGACAGACACCATTACATTAGGAAGGTGATGTAGACATTTTTTTCAGTAAAACCAGTGTTTGAAATAACGTCTGCCCGGAGGCCCGGGGCGTACAACTTTCAAAACGTCTTGGCCCGGTTGGCCAACCACTTCAAGAAAAAAAAAGGTTTTCTTCAAATCAAACGTTTGTTTTATTCAATAAAGCTACAAGCAAACCGCTACAAGCCACGTGGACTCCTCTTTCTAAGCGCCTTTCAAAACTCTCAAGTACACTTTACAGTCACGGTATAGTCCGAAGCACGAAACAGGCTTCTGATTGGCTGCCGTGCCGAGTATGCAAATTTGCAAATTGCCAAAGGAACCTTCGTTTGGCAATTTGCATATTCGGCACAGCAGCCAATCAGAAGCCTGTTTCGTGCATCGGACTATACCGTGACTGTAAAGTGTACTTGAAAATTTTGAAAAGGCGCTTAGAAAGAGCAGTCAACGAGGCTTTTCACGAGTGTCTGACACTGGTAAAACATATATTTTGTTACACCATTTTTTAAATCAAAAATTATCTTTTTTTTTTAGGAAAACATACATTTTATAACAGCATTTTTTTTGTCAAAAATAATGTGTTTTTAATAATCCCCAATGAGTTTCAGTGAGCGTCAATGATATGCGGCTTTCGGCTATTCGTGGCTGGATGGGTTCCTATCACTAAATCAGATCCCATATGTGTGTACGTTGCAGTTATTTACGGTTACCGTCATTTAGTTTTTTAGTTTTTTGTTTGCTGGCAACACAAAACAGGAGAAAAAAGGAACGGAGGAAGAACTCGGTGTCAAAATGGCAAACTGAAACATTTTAAAATGGCGTTACGTGCAATGTGGACATTTTTTTTCCTCAACCACGATCATCCACAAACACTGAAAAGCTCCATATTGTGTAATTGACGCTTACTGACAATCACCATCTTTTTAATTCTTCTTTCACGGAATATACAAAATTCCTATAAATATTACTACATTTTATGGATTGTTTCCATTTATCCCTGTAAATTCTTGTGAGCTCTAATGGAAAAGTTTTTAACTTGGGAAATTCACAGGACTTTGCAATCTTAATCGTCTGAAAATGTGTTTACATGGTAAAGTACTTGAATGTTTTTTGGGGATTTTTTTTTCTTCCAAATATAGCTTTCTTTGTACAATATTTGACACTTCTCTGAAAAAATGTGCCTCAGTGGGGAATGTCTTATTGTGAAACCTAAGAAACGTTTTTTTTTTCTTCATGTACTGTTTGAACAATCTTTTGTGCTCAGTGGTGGAGTCAGTGTTATGTCGGTCACTGTTAAGATCTTTTGTTTTTAGGGGGGCAGAAAATGAGGTGTGAACGTTTGTAAAAGTCACTGGAATAGGGATGGGCATGTGGACATTTTGGGAAAATGTTTCATGAGCCTAAAAATAGAATTGTATTTGTCATTTTTAAGGTTTTTGGAAAACATACAAAAAAATGTTTTTCGTCCAGTTACCCGGACTTGACCTCTTGCCCAAGGTCAACAGCTCCAGCTCGCCTGCGCTCGACAAAAATGGACGAATGTGATTGGATTGGCCTTTATTAGTCTTGCAGTAGAGAAATTGACGTTTCACAGCAGCAAAGTTATAAAAGGAAAGAAAAAAGTAGAAAAACAAAATACAGGAGCTGCTGTAAAGGCAGCCACTCTCGCGGCGCCATCTTGAATTCAAAAGAACAAAATAATATGACAACACAAAGACAGCCATTCAATCTTAAACACATTCTGCGCCCTCTTTGTTGTATGGAGCGGTTCTAGATAAAAGAAAAGACGATCAAAGCGTCCTTTTCACCAGTGGATCAGGGAGGTCATGGTGAAATGTGCACGTCTGCTACAAGCTAACTGTTGAAAGCAAACATGAATGTGTAGCATCCATTTACGAAAAGAGATTGTCTCGCATCTTTTCCCCCACCCCCACGTAAATCCGCTTCAATTCCAAGCTGCGACAACACCGACCTTGCAGCGGGGTTGTGAAAATCCACCCAAATGTATGATGCTCATCCCTAGTGCAAATATTTCTCTGGATTATTTTTAATGTTTACGAGATATCGAAAGTGAGAACAGTAGAAGTTGGATTTTGTGCACAAGGACCTAAAGTGCGTCGCTGTCGCTGCATGCGGTTGCGTCACGGTGACCGCATGTTAAGTGCCTTCCTTGTGACTGTGCCAAGTGACCAGCCCTTTTTCCTCTGCAGTTGCGTCTCCATGGCAATCAGAACGTTTGGTTTGTTTTCTTTATTTTTAACAGTTTCTAAGTTGAAGCGATGGTGTTGTTTTTTTTTTTCCTTGAAGATGTGATGAAAACTTTTTTTAATGTGATGATTTTACCTTTGGACAAAATCTGTGATGAAACTTGTGAGTTTTGAAACTTGTAATACAAAAACGAAAAAAAAGTCTTTTATGGACCAATGAGTGTTGCGCTTCTCTCACTGAATGCAAATTAGACTCACTGGGTGATTTCATGGGTACAATTCAGGGCTAGTATCGGAGTACAATGATGCAAGATGAAAACAGTAATCAACCCGCCAATCATGATATCAATACAAAACTGATTTTTATGATTTTAAATTTTTTTGTGTTCATAAACATGGAACATAAACTAGTTGCCCATACGAGCTTTAACGTTGCTATATGATTTATTTCCGTGTCGAGTAAACGCTGGTTTGAAAGCCGCATTTAAATGAAATGTATTAATTATTATAAATTATTATTATATCCACCTAATGTTTCAAATCTATCCACATTACCATAAAGCTACTCAATTCCTTTTTTTCACGGTCCATATTGCAACCATCCGCCATGTTCGCTGTAAATAATGCAATGCATCATGGGTAGATGAATACGGTGAGTGCATATACGGAGTCGACTATCGCTTTCGGCAGTTTCCGGCGGTTGACGGAAAAGCCCGATAACCTCGATCACGATTTTAGAACACACCCAAACAATTGCAAGGTGATTATGGCTAACAATGCTAAGGCGAGATGGCAGACGACGAAAGTTAAAACCTATCATGCAAAACGAACATTTTTCAATTGCTGTTTCACTAAATTCGTTTCTTTAGCTATTTTAACAGAAGTATGTCATATGTGGCGTGGGATTGTGTAGCAATATGCGCTAATCGTAATAGACTTGTGGCGGTGCTGGCGCAGTGAAGTTACAAAATTACGCCAGTGGCTGTCAAAAATGCGGAAATGACGCAAATTCACGGCCGAGATGCATCCCTGCAGGTACGATGACTGGTATCGGATACTGTTGCTCGTGTTCGATACCGATATCTGGGATCGGTTATAACTCATCCCCATTGATATAAACTGTGGCGCAACTTTGAACACGAAATGTCAGGATGAACCTAATGTTGACGTATTTAGGTTTTTTTCACGCCGGTTGTTGCTTTGAATGTCTCATGGCCTGCTCGCTGCTGAAATCGGTATTTAGCATTTGTGACGAGAAGTTTCACCGCTTCGTTTACAAGGCAAATAAATAAACGGGGCCATCTTGGCTCGGATTGCCTGAATAACACTTCAAGGATTGCTTTTCCAGTAAACGTGTTTAGCCGGAGAGAGCCTGTTCACCCCCCACCCCAAACATGTTTTCTCGGCCGATGCGCCGGAGGACAGAGAGGCTTCTTTGTTGCGTCAATCGGCCTTCCACGCAATCCGCCGACGTCTCTGGCGAAGGCCTCCTCAAAACGGCCGTCGGGTGTCGAACCCTAACCCCCTCCCTTCTTCCGCAGACTGTAGGTCCAGAGTGCCAACGGGAATGAAAAGACACGCTTTGCACTGTGGAGAAAAAGCTTCGCTTTCTCTGGCTTCGCCAATGAAGTTTTTGTCCTCTAACTGTCACCATCAGCGCCGCCGCTTGTCAATGCTGCTGCTTGTCAAGACGGTGTGGATTCGAACTGAAGGTCAGCTGCGTACCAAATGTGGGCAGCGGTATTTTGAAGAAGGGAAATCAAAGCACATAACAACTGAAAAATAAGCATAATTATTAGTAATACTTGTTTACTACAGAAATATACAAACGATTCCGGTGGAATGGAAGACATGCAAGACACATCGTCAACAGCTATTTAAAGCTAACTTTAGCCAACTAGCATAACCAACTAAGCTATTTGCTCATTTAAGAAATGTTAGCAATTGTGCTGTTAGCTTCGTGATACGAGGTGTGGCTCTCATCCAATGGGACTTCCAAATTCAATCTGTAACCTGACACCGAATCAATAACTACCCATAATAAAAATGGAAACAAATGTCACCATCGCCTTTAACTTATTTTCGTCTACATTCACTTGAAATTCTAACCCTAATTTAAAATTCAAATTTCTGTATAGTTCTCTCTCGTTTGTATTTATAATTGTATTTTATTTATTATAGTACCTATGCTTGTTTGTGACTGTAAAGTGTCCTTCAGAGCTTTGAAAGGTGCTTAAAATGTAATGTATTATTATTATTATTATTACCAAATTCAAATTTGAAACCTAAAGCTAGTTTGAAACTCTAACTTTAGTTTAAAAGACTACTTTGAAACCCAAACCATGGTTTGAAACCTTACTTTGAACCCCAACCATAGTTTAACACCTTACAATTGAAACCCAAACCACAGTTAAAAAAACAAACGTGAAACCCTAATCTGATTTTGAAACCCTGAGCCAAATTTGAAACCCTAGTTTGAAATGCAAACCCCAGTTTTAAAAATACATACTTTGAAAACCAAACCTGAGTTTGTAAACCTGAACCATACCAGATCCCCACTACCACCACCGCCGCCGCTGTTTGGTAAGTACACAAAATATAGTCCACATCGCATACAGGAAATAGAGAGTGACGGTACACTTCCTGTGTTGCAACCAACTGCTTGTTCCTCGTCTAGCTCGGGTCAAATAAACTTGCATGTCGAATGATTTTTCACTTTGTCGGACAAAAACGGCAGATTGTGTCTCACAAGTATCCCCCAAATAGTATGAACGTCCAAATATGACCGTGGGAATAAACTGTAGGATTGTGAAGAAGAAAAAAAAAATAAGAATAAAACAAGTGCTGTGAGGAAGGGTCGACTGAAGTTCATTGTGGTGGCTTTGTTGATTTGATTTAACTGGAGGCATCAGGAAGTTGGTCCCATGACTCCACCTCTGGTGGTCACGGATGCTCAAGTGTCAACTCCCTGGGAAGGCAATGTGCAAAAAAAAAGATCACTTCAACCTCACACTACCTTCCAAAATATTGTATTTGGCACTTTGTCGCACATTGGCACTTGTATACCTACATGGCTTAATTTTTGGGTGATATTTTTTATATTCATATGTTAAATTGTGGATTTTCAATGTCCAGTTTAACAAAAAAAAAAAATCAATGAATACAAGATTTTAGGTCACACTTCCTGAGACGTTTATGAAAAGTGTCCTACAGACGATTAAGTAGGATTAATAAATACTTTTCCGCTACTATGGGGTTTTTAATGCACCAAAATCAAATGTTGGCCATGCCGAGGTCTCAACATTTCACAATCGAGATTTCCTAATTTGTTGCTCAACAATCACATTTTAAACAAATCCCTTTTATGGCCGAACTGAATGAATTTCCTGGTTTCCCATTTATCATCGTTGTGTTAGTCAAATTAAAATGTCGATTTATGTACAGTAAAGTTTCGTTATATCGATATTCAAGGGAGTCCGAAAAAATATCGATATAACCGGGACTATCGAGATATCCGACCCTGTTTGCATGTAATTTTCTCCGTGCGTGCATAGAAATAGTATCGATGTAACCGGGACTATCGATATATCCGATATCGATATAACGAGACTTTACTGTATTTGTCTCCAAATTCGTTCCCAAATACTACGTATAGAAAGTGATGTAATTTCACATTTGATCCACGAGAGGGCAGACGGGTTCCGACCACAATTGGATGAGGTTTGAGACTTACTCTCCTTGTGTAAAAATGTAAATACAAAACGTACACAAATTGTACGCATTAAAATACCGGAATTTTGAAGCATCTAACAAACGTATAAACCAAGTATTCAAAATAAACGTAAGTCAAATTCTGTCATTAATTAACGGTTTACCTCAACCGGTTAAATGTCCGGTTATAAATCCATGTGTCAAGGTAAGCACATTTATATGTCATAATTTGACCAGAGAGGATTAAGTGGATCATTTTCAACTTTTTAATGGCAGTGCACAACAACTAACACATCCATGTGGCTTTGCTTGGCTTTCCTCTCTATTTCAGACGAGCAGGCTTGTGTTCCTGGAGCCGCCATGGGGCTTATGCACATTCCCCCCTTGCCTTCTTTTGTCCATCAACTAAGAATAAAGGTGACTTCACATGTATCGGCTACTACGGGTAAAATATTAATGGCTCGTGCTGGGGTTGGTTGACATACTGTAGTTCCTCTTATAGAGGTTAATCCCGATTTATAAATAGTAGTTGCTTGTCTGAGTGCATGTTGGCGAATGTAAATTCATTCGTATCGGTCGGTACCCATGACGTGACAATTGGTTCGGTTTAATAATCACCACAAGATGGCGGAATAACAGTAACAAGGCAAATACTGTACTCAATGGAGAATAAAACGAGAAACAGTAACGTAGTAGTAGTAATAGTACCGTTACGTACTGTATTAAGTTTAATCGCGGATTATTAACCCCTCTGTTGTCCACATTTTCTGTACACACACCGTGTTCTGAAAGTCAAAACGACCTGTCTTCAGCTAAATCGTTAATTTTGCTTGAAGAAAGAACTTGGCATTCACCACAATATGTGATACAGTGATCCCTCGCTACTTCGCCGTTCATTTATCGCGGCTTCAGTGCATCGCGGATTTTTTTTTTCAGGGGAAAAAACTTTTTTTTTAAATGTTGTATTAATGGCATGCAATTGTGAAAACAAATAGAATAAAAGCAAAGCAGAATAAAATCAAGCACACTGGCTTTGACAGCTCATGAGCTGTTTGTTCTCTATTCTAAAAAAAAAAGAAAGACAAGAAAAGAAAGAGTGCCAACAACTGCAGATAACAATGTTCTTCTTTCGTCATTTTGACCCGAAGACTACAGGAGGGTTAACAAAATTTCCATTTTTATATAGTTGGGGATAATGTAGGAAAAGTAATTAAACTTTTCACATTAAAAAATATACAGTAAAGTCTCGTTATATTGATATCGGATATATCGATAGTCCCGGTTATATCGATACTATTTCTATGCAAGCACGGAGAAAATTACATGCAAAGAGGGTCGGATATATCGATAATCCCGGTTATATCGATATTTTTTCGGACTCCCTTGAATATCGATATAACGAGACTTTACTGTAATTTAGGGTGTTTTTTTGGGGAATTTTTAACACAATCTCGTGTCATTTTCAGAATCTTTTCATACTATTTTGACCCACAGGAGGGTTAACAAAATGTCCATTTTTTTAGAGTTGAGGATAATCTAGGAAAAGTCAAATTTCAAGTTACATGTAAATAATATCATTTAGGGTGTTTTTTTTTTGGGGGGGGGGGGCATTTTTAACAGTTTTGGGTCATTTTGACCCGAACACCACAGGATGGTTAATTGCAGCATTATTAAAATGGCGACTTTGAAACTGTATTAAAAATGGTGAAGTCCAACTATTTTGTCAAATGTAATGAACAATGTCCACAAACTTTGCATTTTGTTTCCATTCTAACAGATGTGAGCCAATTGGGTGATTAAAACGACACAACAAAAATAAAATAAACAAATGAAGTTTGTTGCCTCACCACTTTTACATTGACTGCAATTTCCAGGCCCACATTCTTACTAAGCAAATGGAAGATGATCCAAAAAGTGGGGAATGATCCATGCCTTGTGTATGTATTTCAGGACAGCCCTCACAAAAGTGGGGGCTGCGCAAGCTGCACTGCTGCTGTCACACTTCCATCCAGTTTACCAGGAGGCAATGGGGGGGGAGTAGAAAAGAACGACCCAATGCTCACACTCCAGAATCCCACCCGCAGCTGTCCTCTCGGAAGCTTTGCAGCCAGCGGAGCTTAGGAAGAGCTTTTTTCCACGTGCTTGACTCCAGATTTAGCGCCAATATGCTCGACAGGTACGACACAACAATGTGCATGCCTTGATAAAATCTAAATGCCCTTCATGTACACATATGACACATTTTTCCACGTCATATTTTGAATACAACATTCAACACCGTGTCATTTCTTGTATGATTTATGAATGCCCAGAAATACGGTTTAGAGTTGAATACAGCTCTTAAATTCCAAACACTTCCATGATATTCTGATGAGCATGTGTCTTTCTTTATAATTCCCCGTTAATATATATTGGTGTAAAAAAAAATCCAACATACAACATCGTTCTTAGTCCCCCCGGGGGTTGCCAGTGACATTTAGGATGATGGATTGTCACATTAAGACAGGGGCGTCAAAGTCATTTTTTGCCGCGGGCCACATTGTAGTTATGGTTTCCTCTCGAGGGCCGTTATGAATTTGGGGAACCCATTAGAATGTTTAAATCCCTTCAAATATTACATATAGAGCACACAGCAAATTAATGAATAACTCGTTTTCAAATCTGAAGGCAAGAATAATGACTTTTATTGTGGTTGACATCCAAAAATATGAAATTTTGGCTCAGATTTTAGCAATTATCATGGAATTTAACAAGTTTGATTTGCTTTCGCGGGCCGAAAAAAAATGATGTGGCGGGCCGGATTTGGCCCGCGGGCCTTGACTTTGACACCTGTGCATTATTAAGACATGAGCTTTGTGATCGGGGGGACTAAATGCTTATTCCCTTGGCTCAATATAAGCACTCAACGGACTGAAATAAAGAGTAGATGTAAGAAAGTTTTTGTTATTTAGTTAACGACAGGATAATGTGTAGATTTTGCTAAAAATCACCGTTTACGGCAAAAAAAAGTTGAGAAAACACATTTTTGGTGAAAAATGTCATGTCAATCAGAACTATTGGACGCAAATAGTTGCTACATGTGTGTCTCTGATTATAAAACCACAAAAAGAGGACTGCGAAACAGCTTTGAAAAATCAATATAATTATTTATATGGAGAAAAAAAACAAAGAAATGTACTGTTTATGATTTACTTCATGAACTGCAACATCCTCTTCCCACAACGATGAAACACACTTTTCTACGACTTTATACCATACATATACATACAGTGATAACTCAACTTACGAACTTAATTGGTTCCCAGACAGAGTGTGTAAGGCGAAAAGTGTGTATCTCAAAAAAAAAATTCCCATAGGAAACCATTAAAATAAGAATAATCCGTTCCCGGGTTTCCATGAAATATACTTTTTGACTAAATAAGCCTTAGAAATACACACAACATACCTTATTGTGTGTATGATAAATGTGCTACTGTATTGTAATGAAAGAAATACACTGCATTGTATCATAAAGTCACTTTATTTACATTTGTGATGGTCATTGATGGCTTGATGGAATGCCGTTGGAGGTCGAAGGTCAAAGGGAATTGCTGTTTGGAAAGAGAGGCACATGACATGGGGACTGTAATTAAAGAAATAAACTGTGCTGTAAAATAAAGTTTTATTTACCTTTTTGATGGTCGTTGATGGCTTATGGAAGGAGAGTCACCTTCCATAAGGACTGTTGGTAACTTAAACTCTGGTGCTGTTCGGTCGTGTGCTTCCGCCGAAGATCACTCCGCCAGCCGTGGTGGGTGTGTGTTATGAAAATAGTGCTTATTATAAGGTATAATTTTCTGAAATTTAAAGTTTGTAAGACGAAAAGTTTGTAAGATAAGGTGTTTGTAAGTTGAGGTCTCACTGTATATCAGATTTTTCTTCTCCATGTCACAGATGCGCAATATAAAAAGTACCTGAGAGCAACTGATCTGCTTTTTTTCATAGCGACACAAGTATTTGGACCTCATCAAACACAACCATGAAGATATAAATAAACTGCATTAGCCTGGAGGTACACGAGTGTTGAATGAAGCATGAAATCCTGCATTGTCACATTACAGTTCAGTGTGTGTGTAGATGTGGGGGAGGTAGAAGAGGATGGGGGTTAAAGACGCCTTCCTCAACTGCTTCGTCCGTCATGCTTTATTTTCTCCACACTTTCGCTTCACTCGCCAACGTGTAGACACCAAATGTGCCCTCCTTTGATTGGTACGTTTCATTGGAGAAAACATAATTTGCGCAAAGGGGGCAGCGTGTCACAGATGGGATGAATTGGAAAGACACGTGTTTGGTCTCTGAGGGGATTTACAGGAGGTATCTTATTATTATTATTATTATTAATATTATGTATTTGTATGACAGTAATACTGTATTAGTTAATCCAATAATTATAATAATTATAAATATTTCTTTTCCTTTCGGGGGTCGCCACAGCAAATCATTGTCCTCCATCTTTAGAGGTTTGATCCGCATGTTTGTTTTGGCCAAACTTTTACGTCGGATGCCCTTCCTGACACAACCCTCTGTATTTATCCGGGCTTGGAACTGGCACAAGAAGACTGATGTACCTTTTTGGCTACAGAACAAGCAACTCACTCAGTCAAAGGCTCCCAAACACAAAATGGTCATCGGCACAGCAACATTCAAAAAAAGCAAAGACTATACTCACCATTCAGCTCTAATGGTAATCATTACTAGATACAAATAATAATAATTATTATTATGATGGATTTGTATGATATTATTAGTTAATCCAATAATTAGAATGCTTATAAGTACAAATCATACTAACAAATAATCCTTATTATTATTATGTATTTGTATAATATGATTAGTTAATTCAATATTATAATTATAAATACAAATAATAACAAAAAAATATATATAATATCTATTTGTATGATAGCAGCTGTCCTCTCGGAAGCTTTGCAGCCAGCGGAGCTTAGGAAGAGCTTTTTTCCACGTGCTTGACTCCAGATTTAGCGCCAATATGCTCGACAGGTACGACACAACAATGTGCATGCCTTGATAAAATCTAAATGCCCTTCATGTACACATATGACACATTTTTCCACGTCATATTTTGAATACAACATTCAACACCGTGTCATTTCTTGTATGATTTATGAATGCCCAGAAATACGGTTTAGAGTTGAATACAGCTCTTAAATTCCAAACACTTCCATGATATTCTGATGAGCATGTGTCTTTCTTTATAATTCCCCGTTAATATATATTGGTGTAAAAAAAAAATCCAATACAGTACTATAAAAGCGCAAGAAACGAGGTAGCCAAAATATCCTTTTTCATAATATCATCATCATAATCAATAATCATAATAATAATAATCATCATCATAATATTAGTTCCTCAAAATGTTTATTGTTTGAAATCACCCAAAAAATATCAACATTTCGGCGTACTTGTACTATATAGTAGTCTTTTCTGTAATACCGTACAATAGCTATCTGGCTGGCTGGCTGGCTGTCTAGCTGGCTAGCTATTAGCTATCTATTGGCTTGTTAGCTAGCTTTCTATCTATTTGTCTAATAACAAATAAGAAGAGGCTCAGAGCGGAGCACAGGTGGAGTCCCACCTCCACCTTGAATTCTACGACTGCCGTGTCGAAATGTCGTAGCACCTCCTGTGGCAGGAAATGCTTCTTGTGCAGCCTCAGGAAGTACATCCTCTGTTGGGTCTTTCTGAGAGTGTTGACCTACCACTTCATGTCTTGGGAGTCTATGATTCCCTGGAACTTGAAGGTCTCAATGGCTGACACGGGACAGTTGGATAATGTAAGATGTGGTGATGGATGTTTCCTGAAGTCCACTCTCATCTCTACAGTCTTGGTTGTGTCAGCAGCACCAGAATTCCAGCTCGAATAAGAGTTTGAGCCACAAAATTGACATACCTCGATCAGAATGTCTCACCGGGGCAATTAGACAACTTAGCCGCTGGGTGAAAGTCTCTTCGTCCTCGTCCGGGGACTCCAGACAAGAAATGAAACGTCACGTTCTACATGATGATTTTGACTGACACACTTTGAAATGAGATCAACGTTGAGGGACGTTCTTAGTCCCCCCGGGGGTTGCCAGTGACATTTAGGATGATGGATTGTCACATTAAGACAGGGGCGTCAAAGTCATTTTTTGCCGCGGGCCACATTGTAGTTATGGTTTCCTCTCGAGGGCCGTTATGAATTTGGGGAACCCATTAGAATGTTTAAATCCCTTCAAATATTACATATAGAGCACACAGCAAATTAATGAATAACTCGTTTTCAAATCTGAAGGCAAGAATAATGACTTTTATTGTGGTTGACATCCAAAAATATGAAATTTTGGCTCAGATTTTAGCAATTATCATGGAATTTAACAAGTTTGATTTGCTTTCGCGGGCCGAAAAAAAATGATGTGGCGGGCCGGATTTGGCCCGCGGGCCTTGACTTTGACACCTGTGCATTATTAAGACATGAGCTTTGTGATCGGGGGGACTAAATGCTTATTCCCTTGGCTCAATATAAGCACTCAACGGACTGAAATAAAGAGTAGATGTAAGAAAGTTTTTGTTATTTAGTTAACGACAGGATAATGTGTAGATTTTGCTAAAAATCACCGTTTACGGCAAAAAAAAGTTGAGAAAACACATTTTTGGTGAAAAATGTCATGTCAATCAGAACTATTGGACGCAAATAGTTGCTACATGTGTGTCTCTGATTATAAAACCACAAAAAGAGGACTGCGAAACAGCTTTGAAAAATCAATATAATTATTTATATGGAGAAAAAAAACAAAGAAATGTACTGTTTATGATTTACTTCATGAACTGCAACATCCTCTTCCCACAACGATGAAACACACTTTTCTACGACTTTATACCATACATATACATACAGTGATAACTCAACTTACGAACTTAATTGGTTCCCAGACAGAGTGTGTAAGGCGAAAAGTGTGTATCTCAAAAAAAAAATTCCCATAGGAAACCATTAAAATAAGAATAATCCGTTCCCGGGTTTCCATGAAATATACTTTTTGACTAAATAAGCCTTAGAAATACACACAACATACCTTATTGTGTGTATGATAAATGTGCTACTGTATTGTAATGAAAGAAATACACTGCATTGTATCATAAAGTCACTTTATTTACATTTGTGATGGTCATTGATGGCTTGATGGAATGCCGTTGGAGGTCGAAGGTCAAAGGGAATTGCTGTTTGGAAAGAGAGGCACATGACATGGGGACTGTAATTAAAGAAATAAACTGTGCTGTAAAATAAAGTTTTATTTACCTTTTTGATGGTCGTTGATGGCTTATGGAAGGAGAGTCACCTTCCATAAGGACTGTTGGTAACTTAAACTCTGGTGCTGTTCGGTCGTGTGCTTCCGCCGAAGATCACTCCGCCAGCCGTGGTGGGTGTGTGTTATGAAAATAGTGCTTATTATAAGGTATAATTTTCTGAAATTTAAAGTTTGTAAGACGAAAAGTTTGTAAGATAAGGTGTTTGTAAGTTGAGGTCTCACTGTATATCAGATTTTTCTTCTCCATGTCACAGATGCGCAATATAAAAAGTACCTGAGAGCAACTGATCTGCTTTTTTTCATAGCGACACAAGTATTTGGACCTCATCAAACACAACCATGAAGATATAAATAAACTGCATTAGCCTGGAGGTACACGAGTGTTGAATGAAGCATGAAATCCTGCATTGTCACATTACAGTTCAGTGTGTGTGTAGATGTGGGGGAGGTAGAAGAGGATGGGGGTTAAAGACGCCTTCCTCAACTGCTTCGTCCGTCATGCTTTATTTTCTCCACACTTTCGCTTCACTCGCCAACGTGTAGACACCAAATGTGCCCTCCTTTGATTGGTACGTTTCATTGGAGAAAACATAATTTGCGCAAAGGGGGCAGCGTGTCACAGATGGGATGAATTGGAAAGACACGTGTTTGGTCTCTGAGGGGATTTACAGGAGGTATCTTATTATTATTATTATTATTAATATTATGTATTTGTATGACAGTAATACTGTATTAGTTAATCCAATAATTATAATAATTATAAATATTTCTTTTCCTTTCGGGGGTCGCCACAGCAAATCATTGTCCTCCATCTTTAGAGGTTTGATCCGCATGTTTGTTTTGGCCAAACTTTTACGTCGGATGCCCTTCCTGACACAACCCTCTGTATTTATCCGGGCTTGGAACTGGCACAAGAAGACTGATGTACCTTTTTGGCTACAGAACAAGCAACTCACTCAGTCAAAGGCTCCCAAACACAAAATGGTCATCGGCACAGCAACATTCAAAAAAAGCAAAGACTATACTCACCATTCAGCTCTAATGGTAATCATTACTAGATACAAATAATAATAATTATTATTATGATGGATTTGTATGATATTATTAGTTAATCCAATAATTAGAATGCTTATAAGTACAAATCATACTAACAAATAATCCTTATTATTATTATGTATTTGTATAATATGATTAGTTAATTCAATATTATAATTATAAATACAAATAATAACAAAAAAATATATATAATATCTATTTGTATGATAATATTATAAATTAATCCAATTATTAGAATGATTACAAATACAAATAATAATAACGATAATTATACTTATTAAATATTATTGATTATGTATTTGTATTATAATATTGTTCATCAATCCAATAGTTAAAATAATTATAAATACAAATAAAATAATACTAATAATTATTATGTATTTGTATGATAATATTATTAGTTAATCCAATAATTATAATAATTATAAATATAAATAATAATACAAAATAATAGTTATTATTACATCTTTTCTCATGTCATAGTAAAAATAACATTATTATTATTATTATTATTATTATTATTATTATTATATGATCCAATCCAATAATACTAATAATAAATAATAATAGCTTTTATTTAGAAGTGCCTTTCAAAACTCTCAAGTCCTTTTTACAATCACAAGACAAGCACAATAAAACAACAGATAAAATAATAAAAAATAAAAGAAGAGATTAATCTACACAGAGAATGCAATTTTAAATAGGCGCGTTTTCAGATGGGATTATCGGGTTCACACGTGTCGGTTATCCCATATGTCACTTTTTCATCGCGTCAGACTTGCTATATCCTGAAACAAATCATCATCAACTCTCTTTTACTTCAAGCATACCCCCCGCCCCCCTCTCCATCTCTCTCTCTTTCCATCTGTGGCACCACCGAGCAAAACACTGCAGTTCTCCCCCAGTCGGACTCTCGCGAAGCTCTGCGCACGCTGCTCTTGGCTTCTCTTGGCGGTCTCGGTCCTCCTCAGCTACCATGCGTTTTAGTTTCTCCTCCTCTTGGGCTCTGCTCGTCTACTAACATTTCAGAATCCTTTCATCATTCAAAGCGGCAGTCTCGTTTCCGCGCCGGCATCGCTAAACCTCTTCCAGAGGACTTCTGGGTCAGGACGCAGCTGGTTGGCGGGTCTGATGAGACTTCAAAGGTGGACACGCATCAGTCAGCAATTTGCTACAAGATCCATTAGTGGCAACTCAACTACGTGTAAGGATGCTTTTAAATGAAGATTTTTCGATTTGTGTTACGGTCATGCGATAATCTGATTTTATCCATGCAAGGAAGTTTTCCAGCAGCAGAGCTTGTTGCTGCCTTTCCGGTCGATGTGCAAGTGTTGGCCGGGCAAGGCCGTTCTATTTGTGTTGTGATTGACCGAAATAGAAGTCGGGTCCAAGTCTTTTATTGTCATCTAACTTTTCCGGGATCAAGAAAAAAAAAACAAACAAGCAGACTGGTTTGTTCCCAAATGTGAACATTTTACAAGTAGCAAAAAAAACCCCTGAGGATGACAGCGCAGTCCTGATCAAAGGGTGTACCATGCATGACCTGCATGATTTGACCCCGACATCCTTTTTAGGATGTATTTATTTATGTTTATTTATAAAAATAAAAATAATAGTAATACTAAAAATAATAATAATGATGATGATGATGACGATACAAATACATACATTTTTTTCTTTTCAAGCGCCTTTCAAAACTCTCAAGGTCACTTTTCAGTATTTATGTGTTTGTTTATCTCTATTCATGTGTTTATTTGTTTATCTATGTATTTATGTTTGTTTATCTGTATTTGTTTATGTATCCGTTTATTTACTTATGTATTTGTGTGTTTGTTTAGTTTTTTATTTATCCCATTGTTTATTTTTGTGTCTATTTATTTATTTGTCTGTTTATTTACTTATCCGTATCTGTATTTCTTTATTTTTATGTAGTTATTTGTCTGTTCATTTCTTAATTAGTTTATTTATTTGTTTGTTTATTTATCTAGTAGTGTTTATTTGTATTTATTTATGTATCTGTGTGTTTGTTTCTTTACTTACTTATTTATTAGTTTTTACTTATTTATCCCTTTATTTATTTATGTGTCTGTTTATTTACTTATCAATGTATGTGTTTATTTATTTTTTTCATTTGTCCATTTTTTCTTTATTTGTTTATTTATCTATTTATTTGTTTATTTTTATTTATTTATCCTTTATTTATTGATGTGTATATTTATTTGTCTGTTTATTTATGTGTCAATTTATGTATTTCTTTCTTTCTTTTTATTTATTTGTCTGTTTTTTATTTATTTGTTTATTTGTTTATTTATCTATTTATTTGTTTATATGTATTTATTTGTCTGTTTTTTTACTTATCAATTTAGGTATTTATTTATTTTTATTTATTTATTCGTCTGTTTATTTATATATTAGTTTATTTATTTGTTTATTCATTTGTCTATTTAGAGGAGAGTGGCAAGACTGTTTAAAGGACAACCGACGTTTTTAACTGACATCAGAAAAATGTTTTATAGCATCTATAATACCCAACACACGCAGTATGATATTTTTAGTCAAATGCAAAACACCAATAAAAATGACTTAGTGTCCAAAATCTGCAAAAAAATTGAGCTGCGAATTGGGCATTTTCAGTCCCGCCCCCAGTTCGTGACGTCACGCCAAGACGTCTTGCATTGCTTGTGAATCAAAACAATGGCTTCAGATTCGGAGAATATGCTTTCTTGTTACTCATCCAGTTATGAATATGATTCAAATAGTTCTGAAGAGGAAAGCATACATGTTTGCAATCGATGAAATAATTATATGTGCCATTTTGAGGCAACTTTGGGGGAAAATCTCTCACCCAAAAAAAAGAAGCACAAAATGGCGACCTCCAGTGGCCACCTCCGCTTCCACAGGCTGATAAATTCCTTATATGGAGCTTGGACACCATCTTCTGGCGGCTTTTGGGTGCAACACGGTTCTCAGACCAAACATGTACAGCAAAATACATTGACGTGATGGAAGGACTGCTACAATGTGTCTTTTTTCGGTCAGGGGGCGGTCCTTTCGTGACGTCACGTACGGATTCGTCACCAACTCAAAAACAAGACTTCCTGAATATTCAGAGCGAGGCTTAAAACGTAAAATATAGCTATATGCGGTGGAATCTTATTAAAATACGCTCAGTAGAAGTCATTTGAAGCCATTTTACAAATTATGGACACAACTTGTCCGGAGACGTCGGTTGTCCTTTAAATATTTACTATTTTAAATACAGATTTATGACGAAAAGCATTAAAAACAAATTGGTGTATATTGAATGCTTGTCTATGCTTTGCACTATGATTCCCAACCTTACCCTTGGAATATTTTTGATTTTAATTAGGGGGAACGGGGTTGTGTGATCATTCGCCGTCGTTGTCTTGATGCTGTTGGGGAAAACAAATCTGAAGAGACTAATAAAAATATCAGCAGTGGACGATGTTTCAATTTGGGGAGAGGATGCAGGTGTTATTAATACATGTGGAGAATCCAATTAGACTAGCAAAAAAAAGTTTTCATTCATTTACAGTAAAGTCTCGTTATATCGATATTCAAGGGAGTCCGAAAAAATATCGATATAACCGGGACTATCGATATATCCGACCCTGTTTGCATGTAATTTTCTCCGTGCGTGCATAGAAATAGTATCGATATAACCGGGACTATCGATATATCCGATATCGATATAACGAGACTTTACTGTATTTCCATCTTTTCTCCCATTTTCAGGTCGCCATCATCTGGCAGGATTTCTTTCTTTCTTCAACCCTCACCTACCAAACAGGACATCATGACTATTCCATCCGTTTGAGTGCTTCCCCCGTCCCCGTAAGAATGACGCTCATGCTCCTTCATTCGGCCCTGTGACCTCCACATGAGATTCCGCAACCGTTTGGAGAGCTGGCTTGGGCTTTCGGCTTCACCTCGTGATCAAAAGGAGCATCTACCTCCGTCGGTTGCGGCGTTTATTTGCGCCCGCAACCATGCAGGTGTCTTTCGCGTGCACAGACCATGGTCTGAAGGCCCCGCGCAACGGCGAGCATAGTAAACAGAACACCACCAGCCCCAACACTACCAGCCAAGCTCGGGCCCGCTTTCGCACCGTGGCCTTGATCGCTCGCAGCCTGGGTTCCTTCACCCACCGCTATCACCACAACCTCAAAGAATCCACCGCCAAGCTCACCGGCATGAAATACCGGTAAGTTGTTGTTGTTTTTTTTCCCTGTACAATTTTTGGCATTGAAATTGTGAAGATGAACATGAGCGCGAACAGGCGTTCAGTGGGAGGATGTGAGTGAGCGCCCACGTTGTCCGAGGAACATGAAGAGAACGATCTTTTGCCAGATTGGAATGATTATTCAACTCGCTGAACGACATCGTAGAACATTTGATTGCGATTTCCAACCGACTGTGCTGTGAGAGCTCGTCAGGTGTGTTGTGGGAAATGATCAAATTTCACCTGATTGGTTCAAAAATGGCTTTTAGTGAATGGAACAAAATAAGATTAGGAACAAGGAGGTGACGTAGGCTAACGCTGGGAGAGAAATTTCAGGTGGTATTTTCAGGTTTGATGAACATAATTATTAATTTGCTTGACAGAGGATTCCCAAACTTTTCGGTTCCTTTCTTCAATGTAACAATAATGCCAGTGAAACATAATTAAAATTGCCTTTCGCATCAACATGATTTGGATTGGATGGACCTTTATTCGTCTCACAGTGGAGAAATTTACATTTCACAGCAGCAAAGTGATGAAAGAGGGGTGAAAGGAAAGGAAGAAGTAGAAAAACAAAATACAGGAGCTGCTGTAAAGGCAACCACTCTCACGGCGCCATCTTGAACTCAAAATAACAACAAAAAAAACCCGAAAATAACAGATAATGTGATACAACACAAAAGTCACTTTCTGCACCCTATTTGTTGTATGAAGCAGTTTAGATGAAAAAAGAGAGGATCAAAGTGTCTTTTTCACCAGTGGATCAGGGACGTCATGGTGAAATGTGCATGTCTGCTACAAGCTAAATGTTAAAAGCAAACACGAAGCTGTAGCATCCATTGATGAAAAGAGACTATCTCACATCTCCTGACCCACGTAAATCCGCTTCAATTCCAAGCAGCGACAGTTCCACATACACATTGGCGCTCTGTGCTGTCTGTAGATATACTGTATTGTCGAGCAAACAAAAAGAAAAAAAATCACAAGTTTCACATATTGTCAGGAGAAAAACTTGCAATTTTATAAAGAACTTAAAAATAAATGTTTATTCAAAATATTCAAATTTGGCTAAATTGTCTCTTTCTGTCTCTCACTAACAAGCTGGTGAATTTGCACCCACTGGCTTGCTAGCTCACTGTCATTCTCGCTATCTCATATGATGTATTTTATTCTGCTAAAGAGGACCAAAAATTAAAGGTTTAGATCAAATATATATGATGTATAAACAACCAAATTTATGCAAGTATATGAAATGTTAGTCATGTTTAATTGTTTCAAAGCTAAATTGGGCATATTACTTTGTTGAATTATTTTTTTGTGTGTAGCTATCTAAATTTCCAAGGTATTTGGCTGCTCCCAAAATTAGATGTCAAAGACAAAGCTCGGGGGCCAAATATGGCTCACCACATCATTTTCTTCGGCCCGCGAAAGCAAATCAAGCATGTCAAGTTCCATGTTGCGTTCTAAAATCCCAACCAAAATTTCAAATTGCCGTTTGTAAACCACAATAATATCTGAAAACGAATTATTCATGCATTTGTTGTGCGCTCTGTGCATAATACGTGGATGCTATGAAACATTCTAATGCCTTCCTGAAATTCACAACGGCCCTCGAGAGGAAACCGTAACTGCAATGTGTGCGTAAAATGAGTTGCTCCAAATGCACATTTAAAAAGCAGGACAACTTAGCACCAGAAACTGAGATTTGTACTCATTTGTTTGGCAAGGCCCCAATTGAGCAGATGATTTATGTAACAAAACCGTATAGTGCTAAGTGTAATAAAGCCCTCCATGCGGGAGAGCCCTCCATGTGCGCCCGAGTGGGAGTTGTAAAGCGACTGAGCCGAGTAAACAACACTCTCTTATCTCAATGAGTGGGCTCTCAACTTGGAACATGGGGTGGCTTCCAACTTTTAACACTCATTTAGCTAGCTACTGTATCTATTAGCTATATAGCTAGCTATAGTTATCTATTTGCTAGGTATTAGCTATCTATTCGCTAGGTATTAGCTATCTATTCTCTAGGTATTAGCTATCTATTCGCTAGCTAATAGCTATCTATTCGCTAGCTATTAGCTGTCTATTCGCTAGCTATTAGCCGTCTATTCACTAGCTATTAGCTATCTATTCACTTGCTAGCTAGCTCGCTATCTAATTGAGTTTCCTCCGGGTTGAGTGAACCCTGGCAGAAAAAAACATGTGACTGTAAAGTGATCATAAGAGTTTTGAAAGGCGCTTAGAAATGAAATGTATTATTATTATTATTATTATTATTATTATTATTATTATTCATCCATCCATTTTCCTTATTCCCCATTAGGGTCGCGGGGGTTGCTGGAGCCTATCTCAGCTGTCTTCGGGCACGAGGTGGGGGACACCCTAAATTGGTTGCCAGCCAATCATTATTATTATTATTATTATTATTATTATTATTATTATTATTATTATTATTATTATTATAAAATGACAAAATAAGACAGCCAGAAAATTGAAAATCACTGAAGAAAAAAACAATGGTTGAACACTTCTGGCAGATGCGCTCGCGAGTTCTTTTTGGGAACTGCTGGCATTGACGCACTCCATAGACAAGCTGGTAAAATAACGTCTTTGCGCTGGATGCGCGAGACACAGCGGGAGCATCCGAAGGCGTAGGAAGTCGAAGCCAAAGACGACGCCGAGCATAAACTAATAATACAACCACCTGCAGTGTTTTTTAGTTGTCATGGCGATCCCAAAATAGTGCATCTCCATTTGCAGGGTCCCTCACGAGCAATCCTCGGTGACAATTTGACCTTTGCTTACTCATGGGAGAATACACACAGCTAAAAAAACTGGCGCAAATGTGACGTAGCAGAAGAGGAGGATGTTGGATTGAAAATTCGTTCTTGATGTGTGAACTGAGTAGGGCCCGGTATATATATATATATATATATATATATATATATATATATATATATATATATATATATATATATATATATATATTATATATATTTCTTTTTTAGCTGGGAGGGATCAAGATGTAGATTTAAGGATGAGATAATATTAGCTATGGATTAATTGGCCAATGAAGAAATAGCTCAAATAGCAAGGCGTCAGCTGTAAATATATTTTATTTAAAAAAATCATGCCTGTTATAATAATAATCATAATAATCATAATAATAATACATTTAATTTCTAAGCGCCTTTCAAAACTCTCAATGTCACTTTACAGTCACAGGAAGTTTTTCTGTGGGTGAGCAGCGGCAGCCACACGCGCGAGCGTTCACTCAACCTGGAAGTAACTCAAATAGATGGAAAGTTAGCTAGCTTATGGATGGATGGATTTATGGATGGATGGATGGATGGATGGATGGATGGATGGCTACACAGCTCAAATACTAACAGGAAGTAGCTCAAATTGATAGAAAGCTAGCTAGCTAATAGATAGCAGATAGATAGATAGATAGATAGATAGATAGATAGATAGATAGATAGATAGATAGATAGATAGATAGATAACAGGAAGTAGCTCCAATTGATAGAAAGCTAGCTAGCTAATAGATAGCCGATAGATAGATAGATAGATAGATAGATAGATAGATAGATAGATAGATAGATAGATAGATAGATAGATAGATAGATAGATAACAGGAAGTAGCTCCAATTGATAGAAAGCTAGTTCGCTAATAGAGAGCAAGCTCTCTATTAGCTTCTTCTTCTTCGATCTAGGTAGCTTCTTCTTTTCCTTAAATATACATTTGGGAATAAAAAATAAATATATAAATATGACTAATACAAGACTTTGTTGGCATATTCTATCATCCCCATTGGGGTCTAATTGCTGAGCAGATGCTGATGGAAAGTAATTTCAGGTGCAATATTTATGCTCTGCTAAAAGGAAATTTGTCAAAATTTCAAATGAATCTAAATTTCCATCCATCGTTATATAACATATCCCCATGCAAAATGATTATTCGCTGTCATGGGTCCTGTTATTCTTTTTTTTTTCTCTCTTCAAGGCATCAACCAAATACAAAATATGGGGACTGCTACCAAAGCCATCTGCCATCACTCACTGTTTGTGTTGGATTTTAATAACGCTGACAATGGCTATGTGCATACATGCTCGCTGTCGCTTGGCTTCACGCACGGACAGAGTCCATCGTGTGACTTTTCGCTCCGGTGCACAATATCACTGAGCAAGGACACAGACAAACTGTTCTACTTGTTTGTCGGTTTAGTAGTCTATGCCAAATGGTGCTGTTTTTGTTTTTAATGTCTCATTCTTATCAATATTCAATACAGAGATGGAATACTTTAAGCACAATAAAACATCTCCGTAAAACCTCGAGCTAGTAAAATGTTTAGATAATTGCTTAGTGTCAGAGACGTTTGTTCGGACACTGTGAACAAAGGCTCGAACACAGAAAGATTGTCTTTTATTGCCGGCAGGGGACGTAGCCATTCATGACCGACGCCCAACCTCTGCAGCCCTCTGCCAAGCTATTTATTGAGAGTATGCAAATTTAAGTGAAACATTACTAAAACATAGTCTTCTTTATAATAATACAGTAAAGTCTCGTTATATCGATATCGGATATATCGATAGTCCCGGTTATATCAATACTATTTCTATGCACGCACGGAGAAAATTACATGCAAACAGGGTCGGATATATCGATAGTCCCGGTTATATCGATATTTTTTCGGACTCCCTTGAATATCGATATAACGAGACTTTACTGTAATACATTTCATTTATAAGCGTCTTTCAAAACTCTCAAGGACACTTTACAGTCACTGGATATTTTTCTGCGGGTGAGCAGCGGAAGCCACACGCGCCAGAATTTACTCAACCCGAAGGTCACAGAAAGTAAAAATGAAAAAAACTAAATAACAAATAATACACTAATAATAATAATAATAATAATAATAAAATAATTTATTGGAATACCAAGCCCCAGGACGTCCCAAGCACCAACAACTATAAAACAACAGAATCTAGACATTTTAATTGGTTGTCCTTTCCATGAACGGATAGATTTGTAACCTGGCTAATGAGCTCTTCCTGTGAAGGAGTTTACCAAGTCCTAAATTAGTCCAAGGCCAGATATCCTATATGAAGATGACAGTTTAACAGGCTGTGTCTGTTCACATCAGATTGACCCCAGATTTTCTGTGCTTCCCTTGTGGGCCTTGTGTTGGGCCAACTCAGCATACAACAGCATGGAACTTTTAAATATGATAACTTCTATTCTGTCTATTCTCAATCACTTAGAAACTGTAATTAGTTTTTAATGTAAGTATACTATCAACCATGATGACAAAACAATTATTTTAAACATGTTTGATTTCCTTAAAAATAAATGGCTTGCATGTGATTTGGGGATGGGGGGAGAAACATCAGAAGTGCATGTGTACGTTCCCATTCGACAAATGCTCTCGATGACTTACCCAGGCTAAACTTATTTCCGTCGTGGCATAAAAAGCTCGTTAGATGCATCATTTTTGCATACTTCCTTGACACTAATGACTATTTTTCAATTAGCCAAGTTTTTGGTGCCATCCTGTGTAGATTGCTAGATAGCTAAATAGCTATATAGTTACATAGCTAGACACCACAAAAAAAATGTTTTCAGTGAATAACAGAGGATGCGTTGCACGAGAGGGAAAAAAAAGTGAGGACAACAATCCTTTGGCTGTTGATGTTACTGCAAACGTACTTTTTGCCTCTGTAAAGAAGACAAAAAAAATTACGTGGTGTTAGAACACTGAGCACTTGAGAGCTGTGATCATGCCAGGCTCAAGCAAACAAGTCCCCTCCCCTCCGCCCCACCTCCCCTATCCAGAGCGGCCTTTGCGGCAGTTAAATTAGCAAAAAAAAAAAAAAAAACTTTCACACCGTTTGCGTTGTAATTGCAACATCGATTGCTCTACGCCAACGGGGGTGGATTTCCAGTACGGTATAGTCAACTGGGTCTTGCTTTCTTAGCAAACAGACTGTAATTACAAAGATAATTGGAAAGCATGGTGAAGATACCAAACACGGCTGCTGCTGCTGCGGATGCGCTGAGAATATAATGACTTGCACTTGTTACAAACAGGCTTTGGTTGCTGGGGATGATCTCGTCGTCGGTCTATCTGTCCGTTTTTTCTTTTCATCCATATACTAGTTTTGAATTCACTTTGATTTGGAACTCCGCATTCTAACATACACTCTGTGTGATAGTTTTCCAGTTTGATTCATGTCATCTATCTAGCTATCCAGCTATCCATCTAGCTATCCATCTAGCTGTCCAGCTGTCTATCTATCTAGCTATCCATCTATCTAGCTATCCAGCTATCCATCTAGCTATCCATCTAGCTATCCAGCTATCCATCTAGCTATACAGCTATCCATCCAGCTGTCTATCTATCTAGCTATCCAGCTATCTATCTAGCTATCTAGCTACCCATCTAGCTATCTAGCTATCTAGCTACCCATCTAGCTATCCAGCTATCCATCTAGCTATACAGCTATCCAGCTATCCATCTAGTTATCCAGCTATCCATCCATCTAGCTGTCCAGCTATCCATCCAGCTGTCTGTCTATCTAGATATCCATCTAGCTATCTATCTATCTAGCTACCCATCTAGCTATCCAGCTACCCATCTAGCTATCCAGCTATCCACTGGGCTATCCATCCAGCTATCCATCTATCCATCCAGCTATCTAGCTATCCAGCTGTCCAGTTAGCCATCCATCCTGTATATATAAATTCAGGGAAGAGCTCTGACTGAAAGTCACAACACAGTGAATCAAGCACTTTAGATCTGCCCACACGTTCTTCAAAGAAGGGTCAACCCACAGGCCACCTGCTCTGAAATCCAGCATGGAGAGATTTGTAGATTTCCTCCCCACCCCCCTATCCCCACACACATTTGAGAGTTTTTGGAAGAAAACGTTGAGAGCGCACAGACAGTATTTGTAACCTTCCAAAGCAATGAATCGACTGGGATCACCTTGGATATATTTCTTAGAAATATGGAATAGATGGTCATTTGAATTGGATTGGATTAACATTTATTAGTCTCGCAGTGGAGAAACATACATTACACAGCAGTAAAAAAAAAATAACGTAAGAGAAACGGAAAGGAAGAAGTAGGACCTGTTGTAAAGGCAGCCACTCTTGTCTTATTATTGGCCGGCAACAAGTTCAGGGTGTCCCCAGACTACTGTCCGAGAATAACAGCAGATCCTCATAAGGACAATCAGATGATAAAATGTATAGATGGCGTGAAAGGCGTTCCGGTGCATTCAAAGTTGAAGCAGTTTGGGAACCAAAATACAAAGAATGCTGTCACATTTGGACACGCTCGCGCTCATGGCAAGCATGCGCACTGTGTCGCAGCCTCTGGGGGGCAGCCTGTCATTCTCTGTTTGCCATTCTTTGTCATATACAATGTTTTTTTTTTTTGTGTGTGTGATGTGCTTCGACTTGAAGCTCGGATTTACAACCCCTTTAGTCTGTTGCTTGTGTGTCCTTTTTTTCTCCCGACTTATTAATTTCCCCCCTTGTCATGTTTTTTCTTTTTTGTCTCTTTATTTGTAGTTGCTCCGTTTCCTGACGGTATTTTTATATGTTGCAATTGGTGAGATGTCATTGGGGAAAACGAACGGGAACCGAAGAGGCGGGTTTTTGCTCATACATTTCTGACCATCAGTGTTGACTGGTGTGGGTTTGTTTTGTCAACACCTTCTCCCACACTGGGGACATAAGTGTCACGATGTGCAAGGTGATGGTGAACCCCAAAAAAGCAGGCAGGGTGATGAAGCAGCGTGCATTTGACACATTTTATGACATAAAGTTGGCAGGAACTAAAGAAAAACAACAGTCATCAGAAGAAAAAAGGTCCAAAGTAACAAACAAAAACATGACCACAATAACGTTGGCAGGAACTAAAGAAAAACAGTCATCAGAACAAAAGGATCCAAAGTAACAAACAAAACCATGACCATAATTAAGTTTGCAGGAACCAAAGAAAAACAACAGTCATCAGAACAAAGAGGTCCAACGTAACAAACAAAACCGTGACCATAATAAAGTTGGCAGGAACTAAAGAAAAACAGTCATCAGAACAAAAGGGTCCAAAGTAACAAACAAAACCATGACCATAATTAAGTTGGCAGGAACCAAAGAAAAACAACAGTCATCAGAACAAAGAGGTTCAAAGTAACAAACAAAACCGTGACCATAATAAAGTTGGGAGGAACTAAAGAAAAACAACAGTCATCAGAACAAAAAGGTCCAAAGTAACAAACAAAACCAAGACCATATTAAAGTTGGCAGGAACCAAAGAAAAACAACAGTCATCAGAAGAAAAAGGTCCAGAGTAAAAAACAAAACCATGACCATAATAAAGTTGGCAGGAATGAAAGAAAAACAACATTCATCAGAACAAAAAGTTCAAAAGTAACAAACAAAACCAAGACCATATTAAAGTTGGCAGGAACCAAAGAAAAACAACAGTCATCAGAAGAAAAAGGTCCAAAGTAACAAACAAAACCAAGACCATATTAAAGTTGGCAGGAATGAAAGAAAAACAACATTCATCAGAACAAAGACGTCCAAAGTAACAAACAAAACCGTGACCATAATAAAGTTGGCAGAAACTAAAGAAAAACAACAGTCATTAGAACAAAAGGGTCCAAAGTAACAAACAAAACAATGACCATAACATAACAAACCTGTCAAGACAAAAAAAAAACACCTGACAGAGTGAAACTAACAATGACCTGACACTGAGTAGTCGTGCCAGTCGTCCTTTCCTACTCCACTAATGAGAAACAGGTGTACAGCGGCAGGTGGAGCCCTACTGTGCCACCCTTTGGTCACAAACCGAAATGTGACGTTTTATCAGAGTTCAATGTCAGAATATTGATTTGAGCCTTGTAGATAAGGAAAATTGATGACAAAAATGAGAAGAAAGGCCTTGGTATATAACCATATCGCACTTTACGAGGTAATTGCTCTGACGTTTTAAGGACAATATCACAACCAGATGTTGATTTATTATCTGGATATCAATGTGGAAAAAGAATCTCCATACTGGATAGCGGCTGGCTGGCGAGATGCTCATCAGCGGTGACAGGTTTTGTGTGAGTGGGCGTCTTCAAGTGATTCATTTGTCATCTTTCTTCAAGGCTTGTTTTGAGGCGCTATGCAACCACGAGGGACGGAGGCGCAGTCATTGGCTTGCAAAGTTGTTGATGTCTTCTTAAATTTGTCCTTCACGGTGACTCTTGATGTGTTTTTTTAAAGCAGCCATGTCAACCTACATCTAGCTAGCACACAGATAACATGTGATGGTTTATCTCTCTTCGTTCCAGCATTTTAAGTTTGTAAACTACTTTCATCGGAGGCCATTTATGAATTAATGATAATTGGATACACTGTTGAGATGGGCTTTTGTGACTGATTGCTTAAGGGTTTAATTTAATGCCGATTAGCCGGATAAGCATTCCCATATAGTTGTATTACGTTCATCCTGTCTACTTGATATCTAATTTAAACCAGATTCTTTTCTTACAGTGTATTTTAGGTGTTCGATTACCAGACATGTTTCGACGAAGGCGGAAGTATACGCCGATGGATGTAGTCCTAAAACTCAATATTCTGTGGATCTTGGAATTTGAGTGACAATGACAAAAACCCTGGCACCGGTACGTCTGGCAGTGAACGAGTTAACATCAGTCTGTGATTCAGACATTTTTAGGCTAGCAGAGAAGGCCTTGACGGTCCATCACTGAAAAACAACGCAGAGAGATAAAAGTGTTTGGCAAACATGGCCGCGGCACAAATTTAACTTCGAAGTCAAAGCGGCGCTGCAGATTCTGATGACACGAACAAATCTGTTTGACAGACTTGTGTCTAATGCAACAAATAGCACCAACATCCTTAAACACGAGTGACATTCGTCGAATTCTGTTTCCCTTGACAGGAATCTTGGGAAATCCGGGTTGCGTGTTTCCTGTCTGGGCCTCGGTGAGTACATTTAAAGGACAACCGACGTCACTTTTTTGTTTCTTAACTGACATCAGACAAACGTTTTATAGCATCTAAAATACCCAAAACACGGAGTGTGATATTTTTATTAAAATGCAAAACACCAATAAAAATGACTTACAGTGTCCAAAATCTGCAAAAATTGAGCTGCGAATTGGGCAATTTCAGAAAGTCCCGCCCCCAGTTCGTGACGTCACGCCATGACGTCTTGCATTGCTTGGGAATCAAAACAATGGCTTCAGATTCGGGGAATATGCTTTCTTGTTACACATCCAGTTATGAATATGATTCAAATAGTTCTGAAGAGGAAAGCATACAAGTTTGCAATCGCTTAAACAATTTTTTTCCGTGTCATTTTGAGGCAAACGGGTGGGGGGGGGCACCCAAAAATGGCGACCAGCTCCCGTGAGGAATGAATCAGCCCATTTCCACAGGCTGATAAATTCCTTCCATGGAGCTTGGACGCCCTCTTCAGGCGGCTTTTGGGTGCAACATCGAGGTTTTCAGACAAACAGTACAGCAAAATACATTAACGTGATGAAGGACTGCTACAATGTGTCTTTTTGTCGGTCAGGGGGGGGGTCCTTTCGTGACGTCACGTACGGACTCGTTACCAACTCAAAAACAAGACTTCCTGAATATTCAGCGCGAGTCTTAAAACGTAAAATATAGCTATATGAGGTGGAATCTTTGTAAAATACGCTCAATAGAAGTCATTTGAAGCCATTTTACAAATTATGGACACAACTTGTCCGGAGACGTCGGTTGTCCTTTAATTAGCATTACAGAGCACATCTTGTGATTTCACAAGCAGTCAAGTGCAAACTTGACTTGAGTGAGTACGAGGCGCAGGCACAGAAGGATGTGTTTTTTTTCCATTCTTGTTACATGGTGTCATCGCATGCATCATTCATACGCGTTGAATATGAGACAATGCAAATCTGTTTTTAAGGTGTGAATATTTCCTCATTCATTTTTTTTTACCACAATTATCTCTCATCAAACATTTATTCTTTTCGTATGAGGTTTACGTGTGGGTGCGCAAACCCGCCCGTATATTAATGTCTGTGCATGCTCTGCGCTGCAGCAGGCGTGTGCCAAGTCGCCTGCAGGACATGTTGTCTGTGGAGGCACCAAAAAAAAAAAAAAAAAAAAATCAATGAAAGGATATGCCGTTTTTACAGAGCTGCAAGGCCTTCGGGCAAATTTTTTTGGGGACTCCAATTGCGTGAATAAGTGGTTGTCATATGTGCGGTGATATTTAAAGTAATGCCTGCGCACAAAAACAACACAGCTCTTTTATACACTGCAGTATACACGGGGTGTTCCAAAAAATGTGACGCAACTTGAAATATAATATCATAGTCTCATATTCTCCGCACTGTAAAGCGCTCATAAAAGTATGCAATTTTCTCATAAAAGCATTTGATATATGTATAATAATAATAATAATAATAATAATACATTTTATTTAAAGCGCCTTTCAAAGCTTTCAAGGACACTACAGTCAGCTGATAAGCATAGTATAAGTATTTAGATTTCTTGAATGTAGTACTTTAAATATTCTGTAAAGCTCTTTTTTTCAGTTGCAGCGGTTGTGAAAGTGCTATATTGTATTGTATTGTATTGTATTGTATTCCCTTTAGCCATCGAGTGGATGCATAACGCAACCTCAGCCATTTTTATGGCTTCTTGAGTTTTTTTTTCACTCGAACGATTTTGTCGACATTTGAAGTCACAGGTGTCAAAGTCAAGGCGCGCGGGCCAAATCCGGCCCGCCACATCATTTTTTTCGGTCCGCGAAAGCAAATCAAACTTGTTAAATTCCATGATGATTGCTAAAATCTGAGCCAAAATTTCATATTTTTGGATGTCAACCACAATAAAAGTCATTATTCTTGACTTCAGATTTGTAATATTTGAAGGGATTTAAACATTCTAATGGGTTCCCCAAATTCATAACGGCCCTCGAGAGGAAACCATAACTACAATGTGGCCCGTGGCAAAAAAATGACTTTGACACCCCTGGTCTAAGGCATGTTTATTATGATTCTTTTGCGATCCATTTTTTTTTTGATAGATCACTGAGTTTGTTTATATTGTTCTATATTTATTTTACTGTTGAATTATCATGTTTTTAAATTACTAGGGGGGCGTCAATGAAATATTCAATATAATTATCATGGTAAAGGCTAGCGCTTCAAAACCAGCAATTTAAAAGCAAGCTGTAGAATTATGCAAATGTCATCCTCTTGAATACAATATAATGCATGTCTACAGATGTTATTCATTATTGGCATTAAACACAAAACATACATAGCAAAGAATAATTTCCCTTTTGAGGACAAAAGGAGTGAGACTCAAAGCCAGCATCGGTTTATTTATTTCTCGTTTTTTTTTTTTTTTCTTTTCTCCTTCGTCAAGTCTAAAAATAAAATTGACATTCTAAGACATGCTGTAAAGCTCGTGGGATTAAACATTTAGCCGCCCATGGTTTTTGCATTGCAAACGTTTTGACATTGATGTTTGGCTCAACAGGCACGTGGGTGACATTCGGCGGTCAAATCTCGGATGAGGTAAGAAATCATGTCAAGTTCTGTCCTTTCAGCAATTAGAGGCCACTCGCAGATGTTCTCAACTCATTGTCCCCGAACAGTTGCGACTGAGCTCTTGTGACACCTAATTAAATGCCCGACAATTTGGCTCTTTTGCAAAATGGCTTGGTTGAGAGGACATCGAGGGAGGAATCAAGCGATTAGAGGCTAGAATGATGGATGGATGGATGGATGGATGGATGGATGGATGGATGGATGGATGGATAGAATGATGGATGGATGGATGGATGGATGGATTGTTAGGTTTGGGTGGGTGGGTATGGATGGATGGAATTGGGTGGGTTGGTTTGGATGGATGATGGATGGATGGATTGTTGGGTTTGGATGGATGATGGATGGATGGATTTTTAGGTTTGGGGTTGGGTGGGTTGGTTTAGATGGATGGATGAATGGATGTGTTGCTATTGATGGATGGATGGATGGATGGATGGATGGATGGATGGATGGATGGATGGATGGATGGATGGATGGAAGGATTGTTAGGTTTGGGGTTGGGTGGGTGGGTTTGGAGTGATGGATGGGTGGATTGTTGGGTTTAGGTGGGCTTGGATGGACGGATGGATGGGTTGGTATTGTTGGATGGGTGTATGGGAGGATGGATGGGTGTTGTGTGGGTGGGATGGATGGATGGATGGATGGATGGGTGGTTGGATTGTTAGGTTTGGGGTTGGGTGGGTTATTTGAATGGATTGTTGGGTTTAGGTGGGCTTGAATGGATGGATGGATGGATATACGGATGGATGGATTGTTAGGTTTGGGGTTGGGTGGGTGGCTTTTGATGGATAGATGGAGGAATGGATGGATGGGTGGATTGTTGGGTTTAGGTGGGCTTGGATGGATGGATGGACAGGTGGATGGATGGGTGGTTGGATTGTTAGGTTTGGGGTTGGGTGGGTGGGTGGGTTTGAATGGATGGATGGGTGGATTGTTGGGTTTAGTTGGGCTTGGATGAACGATGGGTTGGTATTGATGGATGGATGTGTGGGTGGGTTTGAATGGATGGACGTATGGATGGTAGGTACTTGCACTCCAAATTTTAATTCAGTGGCGGGAAGCATTTGACCTTGAGGCAACTCATCTCATCTCCATTTCAATCAATTGACAGCCCAAAAAAAATCATATCTGAATTAAACACCATTAAATAATGCCATCTTATTAAACTTAAAAAATCAATGCTTGGCTCCGATTAGCTGAAGGCCAAAATAGACTTTGTATCAACTCGCATCCTGCGGACTTGATGTTGAAGTTCAATTCTTGAGGGAATTTCAAGGCCCCTTTTATTTTGAAGGTTGTCGCCGAACGGGCCGTTGCATGACGTGACGTGTGTAGAATTGTAAAGTTCACAAGGGGGAACCGTTACCCTGTGTGTGTGTGTGTGTGCGTGTGTGTGTGTGCGTGTGTGTGCGTGCGTGTGTGTGTGCGTGTGTGTGTGTGTGCGTGTGTGTGTGTGTGTGTGTGTGTGTGTGTGTGTGTGTGTGTGTGTGTGTGTGTGCGTGTCAGGTGGCCGAGCAGCTGATGACTATTGCGTACGAGAGTGGGGTCAACCTGTTTGACACTGCAGAAGTGTACTCGGGTGGGAAGTGAGTCATCTTCTCTTTTTCATTTTTGTGGTTGAGGTTAGCAATAAACAAGATTTTATATCATTCAAAAAACAGCCAGTCCCAATTGAGGCTACACTCAATGTTTTTTTCTGACTTTGATACCCTCTATAAATAATAAACAGGAATAATGTGACTTAGTTTGTAAAATGCTTTTGCTGTTGACGATAATATTCAAAGAAAACGGCTTGGATGGAATTATCATTTCTATCTGTTTTGCCCCCGTGGTGTTTTTGTTTGTTTACAGAGCGGAGATAATCTTGGGAAACATCATCAGGAAAAAGTGCTGGAGGTACCGTAGATACAGTACGCCGCTTAAACATTTCCAATACGTTTTGGAAGCTAGCATATGTTAAAGCATGAAATTCATCAAACATCCAAAGGCTTATTTACATCTGGCCTTTGTTTGACACAGGAAGAGAAAGTGGGTCGTGTGGGGGTTCTCCTCAATCGTATGTTCACAATTGTTCTATGGTTATATTTTACACCATATACTTTCTAGCTAGATAGCCTTTAGGTATCTATTGGCTAGCTAGCTAGCTTTCTATCTATTTGAGTTACTTCCGGGTTGAGTGAACGCTGGCGCGTGTGGCTGCCGCTGCTCACCCACAGAAAAAAACTTATCCTGTGACTGTAAAGTGACCTTTGGGTTTCCAAATGTGCGTTTGTCTTCCCTTAGGCGATCCAGTCTGGTGATCACCACAAAACTCTACTGGGGAGGAAAGTAAGTGTGGATGGGAATGTGCGGGTGAGAGAATTTCACTGCAGGCAACACAAACATGGCGGCGAATTGTTGTTGTTTTCTGTCAGTAGCGAGCCGTGCTTGTCACTCCTGGGCCTTCAGTAGTGCTATGTCAGAATCAATCCAAACTGCGAGTGTGGTGTGATTTACTCCACATCCACTAGAGGGTGCCGAGAGCCAGGAAATAACTTAGGTCTGGAGTTATATGAGCTTGAAATGAGGGCGGCTGTCCAAAATACAATGCAAGTGATATTGGTTTATATAGCGCTTTAACAACAGCTGAAGCTGGAACAATGGAAGGCCAGCAGAGAAGGCCTTGTAGGCCCTGACGGCCCACCACTTTTTTTCTGTTCATTTCATTCTGTCTTCATCGGTTCACAGTTTGCTGTCCTCGTCTAATTCAAGTCCCAAGTGTTTTTCATCGTGTTTATTTTACTTACAGTACTTTGACTCGGTTTTGTTTGGACTTCACTGTTCAAGTACATTTTTGATATGTAATAATTGTGTCCACATCAGGTGTGTACCCACAGATGGGTACACACCTGCCTCATTTCCCCGTTTTCCTGCAATCATGACTCCCAATGCAGCCTAAAATGTGACAATGTTCTTTATCTTCTGTAAAGAAAGACAAATATGACCGCCGTTTATTCAGAGGTTGAATTGGATGAATTAAGAAATTAAAACTCATAAAGTATCTCAAGGCACCACTGGATTCTATCACCATGGAATATATTCAAAACCACTTATCAACTATTGTTATCGACATACTTTATACTTTAAAAAAGGTAAATGAGCCACATATGCATGCAATTATCATTACATCAAGTATATCTGGAATACGCATTTATTACCCTATCATATACCATAGAGCAGGGGTGTCAAAGTCATTTTTTGCCGCGGGCCACATTGTAGTTATGGTTTCCTCTCGAGGGCCGTTATGAATTTGGGGAACCCATTAGAATGTTTAAATCCCTTCAAATATTACATATAGAGCACACAGCAAATTAATGAATAACTCGTTTTCAAATCAGAAGGCAAGAATAATGACTTTTATTGTGGTTGACATCCAAAAATATGAAATTTCGGCTCAGATTTTAGCAATCATCATGGAATTTAACAAGTTTGATTTGCTTTCGCGGGCCGAAAAAAATGATGTGGCGGGCCGGATTTGGCCCGCGGGCCTTGACTTTGACACCTGTACCATAGAGAATAATGCATGCAAAACTTTGAGCTGTAGGAAAAAAATAAGCAAACTCTTGCATCTCCAACAATAAACCACATAGAAGTCAATTAAATGGCATACATAAAATAGAGAAACATTTAGGAGCTCCCTCCAGAATAGCTGCAGGACAAAATTGGGCTTGCATTTTGCATTTCAATTACAGCAAAAAGCCAGCCGGAATGTTAACGTTGCCCTCAGTGTTGCCGTAAAATCAACATGGCATCTGATGATGATGATGATGATGATGTGCTTTTTATTTTTACGGACAGAAATATGCGTACATGTATATGTGTATATGTGTGTGTGTGTGTGTGTGTGTGTGTGTGTGTGTGTGTGTGTGTGTGTGTGTGTGTGTGTGTGTGTGTGTGTGTTCACCTGCATTTCTTTTCTTTGTGGTTCAGGGCCGAGACAGAGAGGGGCCTCAACAGAAAACACATTATTGAAGGTAACGGATGTCCTCCCCCCTTTTTAAATGAATATTATTTGTTATGAATGACTTAAAGAACTAATGTAAGTCATTGACAAAAACCGACAAGAGGAATACTGTTTCAAAATATTGTTAAAAAAAACTAAAACAAAACATCAACACCAAAATGAGTAAGCAGTACTGTATGTATTTTATTATTATTATTATTATTATTATTATTATTATTATTATTATTATTATTATTATTAATTTATTTATTTACTTATGTGCCTATTTATTTATTTACTTCTTTGTTTATTTGTGTGTTTATTTATATTCAGCTATTTATTTATCTCTATTTGTTAATTTATTTTATTTGTTCGCTTTGGTTGTTTATTTTTATCTATTTATTTGTTGTTTATTTGTTTGCATTGGTCGGAATGTATTATTCTTATTATTTATTTAGTTAGGTTTTTGTGTGTGTTTATTTATTTTCACCTATATATTTATTTGTGTGTTTATTTATTTTATTTGTTAGTTTTTCTTGTTTATTTATGTATTTATTTTTTTCTATATTTGTTCATTTTGGTTGAAATGTATTAGTATTATTTATTTATTTAGTTAGTTAGTTAGTTTTTATATTCCATTTTATTAATTAATGTATTTATGTATTAATTTGTGCGTTTATTTATTGTTATCTATCTATTTATTTGTTAATTTATTTTAGATGTTTGTTTTGGTTGACATATATTTGTATTTATTTATTTATTATTTTATTTTATTTATCTTTATTTATTATCTTTATTATTATCTTTATTTATCTTACTTTGCATTATTATTGTTATATAGGAGCCTGATGTGCTCAGGAAATTAAAAAAAACAATGCATATGATTAATCTAGGAAAAGTCTATGGGTACTTGTTCCTATTATTGATCCTAACTATTGTAAAAATTCTCGACTATTGTTATCTATAAAAGCAAATCTGCTCTATTAAGTGTTCACATTTTCCATTCAATGCATCTTTATAACTTCAGGGTGTGATCGACTTTGTTTGTTGGTGAAATTAACCCCTGACTCAAAGGCAATATCATGTTTCCAAACGCGATACTTCACTTGACTTTAAATAAATAACGAAATAAATAAAGTGTATCCCAATTTTCATATATTCACAACCCTCCTACAAACACGTCTTGTAGCCCGCTGCGCATTGCACCTCTCTCAGTGACTCAGCTCTCACTCACGTAATTAGTATTCACAGCAGCCACTCCAACTTTCTCCTTCAAACAAGTGAGACTTTGGGCGTAATGAATGGACGACGTTAAAAGTGGTAATGAGTTCAGGACTCTTTTTTCTTTGTATTCTTCACATCTAGAAACAAACCTCTGAATTCACTTTACGGTGTCTAATAATGAAAACGTTTCTAAAAAGTCTGATCTGGAATCAATGTTTACATTTAAAGGACAACCGGCATCACTTTTTTGTTACCTCACTGACATCAGAAAAACGTTTTATAGCATCTAAAATACCCAAAACACGCAGTGTGATATTTTTAGTCAAATGCAAAACACCAATAAAAATGACTTAAAGTGTCTAAAAAGTACTTCAATTTGAAACCGGAAGCGGCCAGTTTCAGAAGGACTCGCCCCCTTGTTCGGGGTGTCATGCCAAGACGTCTTGCCTTGCTCTAAAATCAAAACAATGGCTTCAGATTCGGAAAATATGCTTTCTTGTTACTCATCCAGTTATGAATATGATTTAAATAGTTCTGAAGAGGAAAGCATACATGTTTGCAATCGATTAAATTTATTCCGGTAATTTTGGTGCATCTGGAGAGATGCATCAAAATGAAACAAACTCTTTAGTACTCACAATAGCCAAAAAAAAGGCAGAAGATGGCGACAAAGCTCCGTGGAAATTGTCTCCTGGGACGTTTTTGTCAGCGAATGTCAAATACACTGTAGAAATCTTGATGCAAGACACAACGATTCACCATCGCGTTATTTATGTGTTTTCCTTCTAATTTCGCCATCAACACGGATCAACACAAAGTTTTCACACCAAACAAAGTACCGTAAAATGCATTGAGGTGATGCAAGGTATGTCATTTCTCACTCAGTGGCGTTCCTTCAGTGACGTCACGTACGGACTCGTCACCAACTCAAAAACAAAGACTTCCGGAATATTCAGCGCGAGTCTTAAAATGTAAATTATAGCTATATGCGGTGGAATCTTTGTAAAATACGCTCAGTAGAAGTCATTTGAAGCCATTTTACAAATTATGGACACAACTTGTCCGGAGACGTCGGTTGTCCTTTAACATGTACTTTTTTTATGCATGTGTGAAGCTCAGCGTGTGCCTTTAGTTAGACAGATTGTTTGCAATAAGTGTTTTCCGCTTGTTCGGTCTCATGAGAGCTAAGTGATAATGTCCATTGTAGCTGCCTATTTTCTCCTGCACTTCATGCAGACGAAACTCACCAAGTAGCTCATTTCTGCTCCCGTTTTGTGTTTGCAAACACGATGAATCACTACACCCAAAGCTCAGGGCCGTGGCTGATCTTTGGTTTATAAATTAAGCACCAAATTGAGTTTTGCCCTCTGATTCATCTCTAAGAGGCTATTGATGAAGATTGCAGAATGCTGCACTGCTGAGGTGCATGAACGACGAATCCATCTTGGCGTCTTCTCTTTGAAATTTAGCCCACAGGAGAGAAGCCATTCCTCGATTGTGTCATTGCATCAAAGACGCTTTCATGGATTGCGAATGTATGATTCATAACAGACACCAGAATATCTTTTTTTGTTGTTCTTAGAGGTCTTATTTTAAGGTCCATAAAAAGCCAATCACCAAAACAGAGAAAAAAAATGCTCGCCATCACCGTGCGGGCTCAGTTTAGGATTCTTGTTTTGGCTGTTTTAAGATTCTGGGACTGCCCAATGAGGAGCAACGGGAAGGTTACTAGGGACAATTTAGAGTGTTCAATTAGCCTCCCATGCATGTTATTTGGACTGTGGGAGGAAACCCACACAGGCACGGGAAGAACAGGCAAACGCCGCACAAGGCAGGCCAGTGCTGGAATTGAACCGGTACCTCTGCACTGTAAGGTTGACCCGCTAACCACTAGCGCAGGGGTCGGGAACCTTTTTGACTAAGAGAGCCATAAAAGTACAATATTTAGAAATGTTTTTCAGTGAGAGCAACACACACACATACGGGTGATTTCAACAACGTGCGAGAATGTACAGTAAAGTCTCGTTATATCAATATCGGTTATATCGATAGTACTGCTTATTACGATACTATTTCTATGAACGCAAGGAGAAAATTTACATGCCGTAGGATTGGATATATCGATAGTCCGGTTATATCGATATTTTTTCTGACTCCCGAGAATATCGATATAACGATACTTTACTGTATTATATAAAATAACTTTTTGATTTTACTCACCGTTAATATGAATAGTTTTCCGTTCCTTATGATTGGTAAAAAAACAAATTCAGCCAAACGATCGGAATGAAAGTCAACTTGCCGGGTCCATTGGCGAAGTTACTGCTAGCTAGCCTGCACACTGCTCATTAGCTTGCACGCTTGCTTTCTGCTGTCTCTCACAGAAGTACAGTAAAGTCTCGTTATATCAATATCGGATATATCGATAGTCCCGGTTATATCGATACTATTTCTATGCACGCACGGAGAAAATTACATGCAAACAGGGTCAGATATATCGATAGTCCCGGTTATATCGATATTTTTTCGGACTCCCTTGAATATCGATATAACGAGACTTTACTGTATATTGATGCTAATGTTAGCATGGTGCTTTTCAAAGTGCCACTGATATTCCACTGTTTCATTCATGGTATTGTTTTATTGCAAATTACAATCACGGCAGAACCTTTTCGTGCCACAAAGGCAAATCCTTTGGTCCATTCAACCTGAAGTGTATGATTTTAATTTAAAGCAGATTCTTTACTTACAGACAGTGTATTGTGTTCAAATACAGTAAAGTCTCGTTATATCGATATCGGATATATCGATAGTCCCGGTTATATCGATACTATTTCTATGCACGCACGGAGAAAATTACATGCAAACAGGGTCGGATATATCGATAGTCCCGGTTATATCGATATTTTTTCGGACTCCCTTGAATATCGATATAACGAGACTTTACTGTACCTGACGTTTCGGCGTATACTTCCGCCTTTGTCAGAGTTTCACGGATGTTGTTGTGACGCACGATTTTCAGCTGGTGTTGCTATGAATACACTGTCTGTAAGTAAAGAATCTGCTTTAAATTAGATATCAAGTAGACAGGATGAACTTAGTACACTGAAGTGTACGATATTCATAATTTTTTTTACTCGTCAAGCTTATTTAAAAAGTGGCGTTTACCTGTTTCGACATCAACGGCCACCTGGGTCAGTATCATCCAATCAAAATTGCTCTTTGACGATCAACAGCCCCCTTAGGTCAGTATCATCCAATCAAAATTGCGCTTTATGCCAACTGCCGCCCAAACAGGAAATGAACAGCGAAAAAACGATAGTGTATTTAGTTTTATCGACGAGCCAGATGCAATCATCAAAAGAGCCGCAGGTTCCCGACCTCTGGTCTAGCGGCTAATGGTCAATGGGCTAGCGACTGGCCTAGTTACCCTCTGTGAAGATAAAAACGGATCAGAAAATGAATGGCTAGACAGATGGACGTGACTTTGGTATTTCTGTCTTCCCACTGCAGGTTTAAGAGGCTCTCTCCAGAGAATGCAGCTGGAATACGTGGATGTGGTTTTTGCCAACCGACCGGACAACAACACCCCCATGGAGGGTAAGCGGTTGCTGGGGAGAGGAGCTGGGTAGTTCGCCGTTGGGTGGTTGAGGGTCAGAACGGGGACACTCGCCTTCTCCTGCAACTTGAGAAGGTGAGAAAATAGTGCAAGGGCCTCACCGTATCCGTAGCCTGAAAGGATTGACGTTGGAGTGGTGTGTTATCTATCTTTGTCACACACGCACGCAGCCCCGCTAATCGGACAATTTCGCTTGGTCTCTCGCTCTCTATTTTTGCTTACTCTTTCTGTCTCGGTGGGATCGCCGCTTTCCACGGGGTCTCTTGCGCACTCCTGGTTTTTCACGAGCAGTATTATCTGCTCCCTTTAGAGCACAGGTGTCAAAGTCAAGGCCCGCGGGCCAAATCCGGCCCGCCACATCATTTTTTTTCGGCCCGCGAAAGCTAATCAAACTTGTTAAATTCCATGATGATTGCTAAAATCCGAGCCAAAATTTCATATTTTTGGATGTCAACCACAATAAAAGTCATTATTCTTGACTTCAGATTTGAAAACGAGTTGTTCATTAATTTGCTGTGTGCTCTATATGTAATATTTGAAGGGATTTAAACATTCTAATGGGTTCTCGAGAGGAAACCATAACTACAATGTGGCCCGCGGCAAAAAATGACTTTGACACCCTTGGTTTAGAACATGAATGACATTGAAGAGAGTATCTGCTGGGATGCAGCATAGAAATCGGTCCGTGTTAACTCATTCACTGCTATTCCCGAATGTATTCTGGAATTGAAAAGCATATTATTTTTAAAGAAATTGTGTGTTTTTAACCCATTCACTGCCATTCCCGAATTTATTCGGGTTTTCGTTTTTCTTGCAGCGGGTGCCAATAAAGCGCTGGTCAGACCTCTGACAATATTTTTCCCTTCCACGAGGGGGCAGTATTTGCCTTTTGTCTTTGTTAGCGCTTTGTTACAGCTTCAGCTGTTGTTAAAGCGCTATATAAATCAATGTATTGTATTGTATTTTGTACAGCCACCCCGTTTCAAGCTCAGATAACTCCAGACCCTTAGAACTTGGAAATTAACTCTTTTTTTCTGATGAAGTCTTAAGTTTTTTTTTCGCTGAATTGAAAGTTTATGTCGTCCTAAAACTGAATATTCGGTGGGCGCTGCAATTTCACTGAAAATGACAAAAACCCTGGCACTGGAGTGGACACCTATTTGCATATCATCTGGCAGTGAATGAGTTAATCATGTGCTCCAAAATATTTTTTAAAATGTATCAGTAAATTGTGTTGCTCGTACCATGTTTTCCGGCGCATCAGGCGCACCCACAATGAATGGCGTATTTTCAAACATTTTCCATATATAAGGCGCACCGGACTATAATTCAATGAATGAAAAATTAATATCCATTAATATTAACATTAATGGGTTACAATGTCTTGTCATTTAAATAGCATGACTACAAATAAGATTCTATAGTACTTCAATACAGTTGGTTTGTTTGTATTTGGCCCTGTGACTTTGAGTGTCCCTGACTCCATGCGAGACAGACAAGGCATGTCCCTGAAGGCACCAAAAAGTGATGTAACGTGTGTGTTGGTGCGAAGTCTTCCTTTGTTACAATCACTGGCTTTTTTTTATTTCAGAACCAGTGATCACTCCCTATGTCGTTTTTCTTCTTTTTTTCCCCTCTCTTTCTTTACCCTTGCTTGAGCCTTGATAGCTTTTCAAATGACAAAAGCGATCACTGCTTTGATCCAAATAGGCTGACAGGCGCAGGCGTGACATATTCTTCTTTTTTTCAGGCACTTTATTGTCGCACCTTTCACTATGAGTTATTACTCATGGCACAGGACAGTATTAAAAAAAACAGAAGTGCCACTTCAATCATGGTGTCAACCAACAAAATGTTCAGTGTCGATGAGCTCGCACCTGTGGGGAAATGAAAACCAAAGCATACATCAATGTCATAATTGTATTTTTTTAGTATTTTTTTTAACTCATTCACTGGGATTCCCGAATTTATTCAGGAATTTAAAAGAAGAAAAGAAAAAAGTGAATTAAGTGTTCACATTTTCCATTCAATGCATCTTTATAACTTCAGGGTGTGATCGACTTGTCCTTTAAAGGACAACCGACATCACGTTTTTGTTCCTAACTGACATCGAAAAAAACATTTTACAGCATCTAAAATACCCAAAACACGCAGTATGATATTTTTATTCAAATGCAAAACACCAATAAAAATGACTTAAAGTGTCCAAAATCTGCAAAAAATTGAGCTGCAAATTGGGCATTTTCACAAAGTCCCGCCCCCAGTTCGTGACGTCACGCCAAGACGTCTTGCTTTGCTCGAGAATTAAAACAATGGCTTCAGATTCGGAGAATATGCTTTCTTGTTACACATCCAGTTATGAATATGATTCAAATAGTTCTGAAGAGGAAAGCATACATGTTTGCAATCAATTAAAGAAGGTTTTCTGGGTCGTTCCTTCAGTGACGTCACCGACTCAAAAACAAGACTTCCTGAATATTCAGCGCGAGTCTTAAAACGTACAATATAGCTATATGCGGTGGAATCTTTTTAAAATATGCTCAGTAGAAGTCAGTTGAAGCCATTTTACAAATTATGGACACAACTTGTCCGGAGACGTCGGTTGTCCTTTAACTCCCTCTGGATTACAAAAAAAAATGACTATTTCTAATTAACATGAATTGCTGTTTGTATTTTTTTTGTCATTTGTGTGTGAAGAGATTGTCAGAGCCATGACCCATGTGATCAACCAAGGAATGTCCATGTACTGGGGGACATCACGGTGGTCTGCCATGGAGATCATGGTAAGTAATGACATCCATCCATCCATCTATTATCTGAACCGTTTATCTGATAAGAAAAATTAGTCACAGAATAATTGCTCCCATTAATAAATTGGGGCCAGTTGTACAATGGTAATCTGAATGCATTTTTAATGATAAACACAGTTAATTCATTCACCGAAAATGTGTCCACTGCAGTGCCAGGGTTTTTGTCATTGTCACTCAAATTCAAGGACCCAGAGAAGATTGAGTTTTATGACTACATAAACATTCAATGCAACATAAGAAACCTTAGACTCTCTTCCTTCATCAGAAAAAAAGAGGTAATTCCTAAATTATATGAGTCTGGAGTTATATGAGCTTGAAATGAGGAAGGTGACTCTCCTTCCATAAGCCATCAACAACCATCAAAAAGGTAAATAAAACTTTATTTTACAGCACAGTTTATTTCTTTAATTACAGTCTTCATGTAATGCGCCTCTCTTTCCAAACAGCAATTCCCTTTGATCTTCGACCTCCAACGCAATTCCATCAAGCCATAAATGACCATCACAAATGCAAATAAAGTGACTTTATGATACAATTCAGTGTATTTCTTTCATTACATTACATTTATTATACATAGAATAAAGTAAGGCTTAGAAAATGTGAAAATTATATTTTATGGAAACCCGGGAACGGATTATTCCCATTTTAATGGTTTCCTATGGGATTTTTTTTTTTTGAGATACACACTTTTCACCTTACACACTGTCTGGGAACCAATTAAGTTCGTAAGTTGAGGTCTCACTGTAAATCAATTTCCTTTTAATGAGCTTCTTTCCTCCACGTCTGTCCGCCTTTGCTTTATTTAGGAGGCCTATTCAGTGGCCAGGCAGTTCAATCTCATTCCACCGGTTTGCGAGCAGGCCGAGTATCATTTTTTCCAGAGGGACAAAGTGGAAACGCAGCTGCCAGAGCTCTACCATAAAATCGGTTAGATTCATCATCCTCCCTTGCAGGCTTCCCTTTGATATGCTTCGTATCCTTCACATCGACCCCCTTTGGATGTTTCTTCGCAGGTGTTGGTGTGGTCTCCTGGTCTCCCTTGGCCTGTGGCATCATCACCGGGAAATATGACAACGGTGTGCCGGAGTCCTCCAGGGCTGCCATGAAGGTACGGATTGAACTTCATTTCACCCAAATGCGCAAAATCCCCAGCGGGACGAAGCATCTCATGCAGTTTGTTTGTTTCATCTTGAAGCCGTATCAGTGGTTAAGAGAGAAAATAATGAGTGAGGATGGAAGAAAACAGCAAGCAAAGTTGAAGGAGTTGGCTCATATAGCCGAGAAGCTGGGTTGCACGTTACCCCAACTTGCTATAGGTGAGTTTTGTTTAGTTCAAATTTCAAGTTACAGTGATACCTTGGCTTACGAACTTAATTGGTTTCCAGAGAGAGTGTGTAAGGTGAAAAGTGTGTATCCCAAAAATTAACTTTCCCATAGGAAACCATTAAAATGAGAATAATCCGTTCCCAGGTTCCCATAAAACCTAATTTTCTACTTTCTAATTTTCTAAGCATTAAAACTAAGGTAAAATATACCTTATTTATGTATAATAAATGTGCTATGGTATTATAATTAAAGAAATAAACTGTACTGTATAATAAAGTCGTTTTATTTACCTTTGTGATGGTCGTTGATGGCTTGATGGAATGGAGTGGCCGCTTTCATCAGCATTAAACACTTGATGACGAACGTAGCCTTCTTCTTCCACCATATTCAGGAATGATCCCTTGTAGGTGCTTTCTCTGTCATAATTTTATCTAGTTCCTCATTAATGGTGTTCTGTTTATCTGGGTTGATAGCTTTTTGCATTAAGTGTACAGATGGCTTGTGCGGGTTATTTGTGGAGCCTGATTGATGGGATATTTTAACCTTCCAGTCTACACTCTGCCTTTGAACTAGCAAAGTTGAAACTCTCTCAGTCGTCTGCCTGTCTCTTTAATGTTTAAACCACCTCCCCTCACTGCTGCGTTCTTGACCTATCACGTGGCGTTAACTGAAGGGCGGGGAATAAAGGACAAAACCAGTCGGCTGCCATTTTGTTGTTAGAAGAACGGGCTCGTTCGCGAACGACACATCACTCATTGAGGCAGCTCTGTGTACGAAAAAAGTTTGTACGCCAAGGTAAAGTTTGTATGCCAAGGTAAAATTTTCATAAATTTAATGTTCGTAAACCGAAAAGTTCGTAAGCCAAGGGGTTCGTAAACCGAGGTATCACTGTACTTTGGAGGGTTTTCAACTGTAACTTATCTGTTGTGCATTAAAATTGCAATACCTGAAATCCACTGTGGAAAAAAAAAAATTTTTGGCTGTGCAATATCCTGTCTTCCAACGCTTTCATTTGCCTCTGAGGATTTAATAAAGTTAATCTTTGTCTTTATGTCCCCCTTTTCAGCATGGTGCCTGAGAAACGAGGGTGTAAGTTCAGTACTGTTGGGATCTTCCAATGCGAGCCAGTTAACAGAGAATCTGGGAGCCATTCAGGTTGACTGAATTATAGCATATCAAATCTGTTGTACCGTTGAATCACAAAATTTGAACAAAAAGTATTTCTACCACGTCAAGTTTTTTTTTCTCAACGGCTTCCTTTCCAGATAAGCAAAATGTCACTGATGAGCTGCAGAAAGACTGTTTTTTTTAGTATTCCAACTCTCCACTATTCAATCTTAGCCTTTTATGTACATGGACACTGGTAAATATTCGTTTATTTTTTTTTTGTGAAGAAAATTGGGCTAATAAAATTTATATGATAGAGATATATCCCCAATTCCATATCCCCAATAAATACATACATACATACATACATACATACATACATACATACATACATACATACATACATACATACATACATACATACTCAAGAACATAAATAAATGAATAAACAGAAAATAAATAAATAAACTGATGAATAAATAAGCACATAAATATTTATATAAACACATAAATAAATAAATACATGAATGAATATATAATTCATACACAAGTACACAAATAAATGAATATTAAATAAATAAACGCATCAACAGAAAAAATAATAATAAAAATACATAAATAAACACAATTTAATAAATACACACATGAATAAACAAATGCATATATTCATGAACACACAAGTACATAACTAAATAAATGCATAATAAATAAATAAATACATAAACAGAAAATAAATACTTAAATAAATAAATACATGAACACACAGGTAAATAAATAAATATTTACATAAATAAATAAATACATGAACACAGAAGTACATAAATAAATAAATGCATATTAAATAAATAAATAAATACACACATCAACAGAAAAATAAATAAATACATAAATAAACATAAATGAACACACATGAACAAACGAGTAAATAAATTAATGAACACACAAGTACATAAATAAAGAATGAATAATACAGAATAATAACAGAAAATTAAACAAACACAATTACATAAATAAACACATACAGTGAAAGCACATGAATAAATAACATTACAGCAGTGAAAACAACAAAATTATAACTATACACAATACATAACAAGTTTTGAAATCAGTCAAGTGAATTATTTTTTTCCCCCAATTTTTGTTTGAGTGTAAACGGGGTCACAAAATTATTGCAAAATCTCTCCATTATTTATTACACATGACACTTTGACATTGCAGTACAGATTGTAGCAAGTTGACACCCATGATTTGCATCCGCGGGCCACATAAAATGACCCGACGTGTTGAATCTGGCCCTCGGGCCTTGAGTTTGCCACCAGTGCTTTTGTGGGTTCCTTACGTATGTTATTAGTCATTTTTCCAAGCGAACGTTGTCATTCTTTGATCACATATTAAAGCGATGCTATGTGAACTCCAGGTGATTCCAAAGATGACAGCAGGCATCGCCTCAGAAGTGGATCACATCCTGGGGAATCGTCCGCACAGCAAAAAAGACTACCACCATTAGGATGACTCTCGGAAAACTGTCGCTGAAAAGTCTATCAAAGATCACGTGTACAACCATGGCGCAACAACGAGTGCCCCAACTTATGCTCGTTAGTGGTTGTGTACCATGTTCTGAATCATTCTTCTTTTCCCCCCCGAGATGTCTTATGTGCACAATGTTCAAGGTCAAAAATTGAGAATAGTGCAAAGGAATTCGGTAAGAGGTGAGAAAAATCAAGCGACATCATTGCCATGCAGCGAATCACTTCAAGGACAACCGACATCTCCGGACAAGTTGTGTCCATAATTTGTAAAATGGCTTCAAATGACTTCTACTGAGCGTATTTTACAAAGATTCCACCGCCTATAGCTATATTTTAAGTTTTAAGACTCGTGCTGAATATTCCGGAAGTCTTGTTTTTCAGTTGGTGACGAGTCCGTACGTGACGTCACTGAATGAACGCCCCTGACTGAAAAAAAAAAGACACATTGTAGCAGTCCTTCCATCACGTCAATGCTTGTTTGGTCTGAAAACCTCGTGGTGCGCCAGAAGAGGGCATCCAAGCTCCATATAAGGAATTTATCAGCCTGTGGAAACGCAATACACTGTCATGTCTACAAGAGGTCGCCATTTTCTGCCTCTTTTCTGGGATGCTACATTGCAGTCCAGATGCCTGAAAATGACACGGAATAAATTATTTAATCGATTGCAAACACGTATGCTTTCCTATTCAGAACTATTTGAATCATATTCATAACTGGATGTGTAACAAAAAAGCATATTCTCTGAATCTGAAGCCATTTTTTTGATTCTCCAGCAATGCAAGACGTCTTGGCGTGACGTCACGAACTGGGGGCGGGACATTCTGAAAATGCCCAATTCGCAGCTCAATTTTTTGCAGATTCTGGACACCTTAAGTCATTTTTATTGGTGTTTTGCATTTGAATAAAAATATCGTACTGCGTGTTTACGGTATTTTAGATGCTATAAAACATTTTTCTGATGTCAGTTAGGAAACAAAAAAGTTACGTCGGTTGTCCTTTAAAGTGGATCTATGTTTGAAGATAAATACAATTTTGCCTCACTTGATGTTTGTGAGGTGTTAACAACATCACATAACCGGTCTAATTGGGCCTGCTCAGTAGTACTTGCTACTACTTTGCATTTCTTTTTTTTTTGTATCTCCATCTGAAGCCATCAACGTGATAAACTATTCTCATATAGGATGAACCGAGAAGAGCTCAGCTAATATATTTTTTTTCCGAAACACCTGTGCTGTACTGATAGTAAAGTGTTTTACTTGAAGAACAATTTGTGTCATCCTTCTCTCCTATTGTTTACCTTCATCTCTTTTTAGCTCCACCCTTGTGGTTGGACAATGTCAGCGTTGCCGAGATGATAAACGGGGAAGCACATAAAGCAACAAAGCCATATAAGCCTAGCGAATGAAAACACACATTATTAAACGGTGTTCCGAGTAATTTATTCCAAAAACCATTCACGTAATGGGTCTTTGTTTTGTTCATGTGTATTCTTTGACGTGGTTCATTGGAGTTGTAAATAGGAATAAAGACATTATAACAGTTGTTGTTTTTTTCATTGAAAAGGGCTAACTCGTTTTATTTAGGTGATACCATTTTGCAAACTTCTGAAAGTAAACCATGAGCTAACGTGTGAGTTGTATCATGCTTACTGATAGAGATGGCGTTACAGTGTGAAGGTGAAGAATAGGAAGCAAGGTGAGAACATGCAAACTCCACACAGCAATGCCACAATAAAATATATTCATTATTTTCTCAGCCCGGTATGTATCGTTCGAGCACCCTGTGAGACCTGGGAAAGACAAAATTGTGTCAATTTAAAAAAAAAATAAATGTTCGTAATATGCAAACATTTACACTTGGTAATATTTGTGTGGTTTTGTGTGTGGTGTTTGCATATTCTCTCGTTTATTTTAATGTGAATTGAAGATTGCTTTGTTAGGGTTTGAATGTTCGAGTTTTTTGGAATGATGTGACGTTAGCGAACGAAACGGCTCTTATAAGTCGCTTGTAAGACCCGACTTCCCCCCTCTTCGATTAAAGGCGCAAGGATTTGTAAAAAAAAAAAAAAACACACACACACATACACACACAGAGGAATATAAATAAAGCCACATACATTTTTAAAATGATATATTGTATATATTTAACATTTGTAATTCGTTTTACATATTATTTTACATTATTTTTGGAAATAAATTAATTTAAGCAACAACAAAAAACTAATTGAGGAGCCATTTGGGAGCCGAAAAAGCCTGATCCTTTTAGTGAGCCGAGCCAAAAGAGCCGTAATTAACTTCACTCGTTTGTTGGGATGACCTTGAGAGGAAAGGCGCTTATAAATGAATTATTATTATTATTATTATTATTATTATTATTATTATTATTATTATTATTATTATTATTATTGTTATTATTATTATTATTATTATTATTATTATTATTATTATTATTATTATTATTATTATTATTATTATTATTATTATTATTGTTGTTTTCAGTGTACAGTAGTTTAAGCTCACTGAATAAAATAGAATCGATTTGACTGGCCAGTGGCGCTGTCGCCACAGAAATATAGGCGGGTATTTAATTTACTTAATCCAATCAGCGGTTCCAATTTTGAACTGTGTGTTTTGATTGGTTCTAATTCACTTCCTGTGTATGGTAATCAATTCAGCTGTTACGCGAAGCCCGCGATTTACGAATAAAAACGTCTCTAGTTAGCTAAACACGATGTATTGATTCCAAATGTCCCCCTTTTTTAGCGTCTTAAAAACAACAGTGGCTGGCGCGACTCCATTTTGAGCTAGGTGAAACGTAATTTAGTTGGAAGTGCGATTGGATAAATTACATGCTAACATGTCGAAGCTAATAACACTAGAGAGTTAGCGTTTCCTTGTCGACAGTCGTCAACAAACCGCGGCGTCCATTGTGTGATTCAAAGTCATCTGATTTAAGTTGGTGAGTCGTGCATTTAATGTCTGTCACACAAACGCTTTATTTTTTACAAGCCAGTCTGTCAATTCTCGTGAATCACTGATTGCAGCTGGAGAACCTACAACAACAATGTCGCTCGCCACCGAGTCTCGTTTTGAAGCCGCGGGGCACTTGGTGGAGAAAAGAGCGACGATTTGTGTAGTACCTGATCTCTCCTCCGACCTGTTAGGGGACGAATTCGACTTAAATAGGTCATTCCCCTGTGTCCAGAGACCACTGCAAATAAGAAAGATGTTAGAATTACAACGACGTTACTTTTGTGGACAATCCTCAGGTAAGCGATGCCCAGAAGTCGTGTAACACTTTGTTTAAAATAAATTAATTACTCGTGAGATGTGATTTTTTTTTTCATTCCGAATAATAATAAAATGTTTGCACCAATTATATTGTCTTCATTTTTAATGACTGACTTGAGGATTTTTGTTATATTTTCGTTCAATAGCAGCAGCAAAGCCCTTATTGTCCTGCCTGCATCCTATCTCGGACACATCTATTGATGCCCTTCCATGCCCACCATCAATGTCGGAGACAGAAGACAAGCTTTATCATCAGCTTGTTTCTACAGATTTGGGGCTGCCCGTCTCCTTACAGACACTCAATCCAAGCAAAGTGCTTCTGACAGTAGATCGCAAAAGCAGAGAGGTACAGTTATCTTGTGTTTCGAACAGTGTTTACCCAAATTCTGCTGCAGCACATTATTAATTCCACAGATGGAAATTTACCGGCTGTGGTAGAAAATGAATTATATTCAATTTGAGTTGTTCCGGGTTGAGTGAATGCTGGCGCGTGTGGCTGCCGCTGCTAATCCACAGAAAAATCTATCCTGTGATTGTAAAGGGACGTTGAGAGTTTTGAAAGGCGCTTATAAATTAAATGTATTATTATTATTATTATTATTATTATTATTATTTCGATGATTATCATCATTATTATTATTTTTATTATCAGGAAGGGCATCCGACGCAAAAGCTTGGCCAAAACAAACATGCGGATCAAACCTTTAAAGATGGAGGACACTAATTTGCTGTGGCGACCCCTTGAAGGGAAATGCCAAAAGGAAAAGATTATTATTATTATTATTATTATTATTATTATTATTATTATTATTATTATTATTATTATAGCAAAGCAACACACTTAAAATCTACCAAATCTGTCTTTTGGCTCAGTAAAAGTTGGGAAATACTGTTTTATAACATGTTAAATGAATTAAAAAAAAAACATTTATTCTTATTATTGTTACTTTTTTTTTAAAGATAATATCAGCCAATGATGAAGCCTACAAACTGTTTGCGTGCACTCCGGATGTGTTGCATGGAACAAAGTTGATGTCGATTTTGAAGAAAACCACTCAGGTTTTGGAAGCTGCGTTGCCTGAGGACTGTCTGCTAATGGATGGCGGTGTTGGATCAGTATCTGGGCTCGTGGTATGTTGCCGACCCTTTCAAGCATCTTGACCTTGGCCACAACCAATGACTTGTCATCCATGTGCGCCGATGATTATTGGGAGAGATTGAATCTGGGGAACCTTCAAGTTCCATCTCAAAACCCACCTGTTTAAAATAACATTTTCTGTGTAGTTCTCTCTCTCGTTTCTATTTATAATTGTATTTTATTTACTGTATTCTATTTGTGATTGTATTTTATTTATTATAGTACCTATGCTTGTCCGTGACTTTAAAGTGTCCCTGAGAGCTTTGAAAGGCGCTTAAAATGTAATGCATAATTATTAAATATTTTGTCACTATCGCCTTCCTCTTCTTGTAGGTTGACGTTCTGACACCGTCCGGCGAGGTGCCAATGGTGGCGTCGTGTACTCGCAAAATGTCACGAAATGAAGAACATCTCCTCGTCAAGATGGAGAGCGTGGAACGGATTTCCGCTTCTCTGACGTTTACGCAAGATGTAAGTGAATTTTATTTTAAGCAGTTTTCCTATTTTTCTAACATGCAATAACTGTGTTGTCATGTTATTTAGCAACATTTGATTCACCATTGTAATTTGAGACAAGAATTTAATGAGAAATTCAAGCTTGAAGAAAAACAACAACAAAAATTTATATTGTGGTATAGGTTACAATAATAATAATAATAATAATAATAATACATTTCATTTATAAGCGCTTTTCTAAACTCTCAAGGTCACTTTACAGTCACAGGATAAGTTTTTCTGGTGGGTGCTTTTCCACCTCCCGTAGTTCGTTCCTCTATTGTGTACGGAACACAATCATATTATCAGAATCATCTTTATTGCCAAGTATGTAGAACAAACAAGGAATTTGTCTCCGGTAGAACACGCTGCACTAGTATCATCGTAAGAAAAATGGAGGCACTATACAGTTCTATTTGGGTTACTGTTTAGAGAGTTAATGGCTTGGGGGAAGAAGCTGTTTAAATGTCTGCTGGATTTGGTGCAAATGGAACGGTAGCGCCTGCCTGAGGGGAGTAAGTAGCTGGAAAAGGTGGTTGGCAGGGTGCGGAGGGTCCCCCTAGGCCACATTACCACTAAAGATAGTCTAATTAATATTATTTGTAATAATAATCATACATTTAATTTCGAAGCGCCTTTCTGAACACTCAAGGACACTTTACAATCAAAATAACAATACACAGAACAATAAAACCAAAAATCAAATTATTATTATTATTATTATTATTATTATTATTATTATTATTATTATTAGCAATTACGTCATTCACTGCCATTCCCGAATTCATTCAGGAATTGAAAAGCATGACGTGGAGCGCCATTCCCGAATTTGTTCGGGTTTTGGTTTTTCTTGCAGGCAGCGGAGGGTGCGAATCAAGCTCCGATCAGACCTCTTTCTGTGTTTTTCCCTCCCTCGAAAGAGCAACATTTGCCTTTTGTACATCCGCCCCCACTTTCACTCAGATAACTCCAGACCCATATAATTTAGAAATTAACTCTTTTTCTGATGAAAGAAGAGAGTATAAGGTTTCTAATGCTGTATTTAATGTTTATTGTAGTTCTAAAATGTAATCTTTTGTGGTTCCTGCAATTTGAGTGAAAATGACAAAAACCCTGGCACTGGAGTGGACACATATTTGCACATTGTCTGGCAGTGAATGAATTAATGTCAACATTTAAAACAGGATTAAGAACACAATTATTAAGCTAACGGGATCGCCTTCATTGACTTTCCGGTTGATCGTCTGACCCACGTCGAAATTTGAGTTGTAATTTGGGTCAGTATTACAATTGCTTTTGTTTTGTTTTTTTTTTTTTTCACTTTTAGGGCAAAATTCTTACCTGTGACTCTACATTTGCTCAACTCCACGGATACCACCATCCTGAGGACTTAAAAGGAATCTCTGTAACGGAGCTCATCCCCTCTTTACAAATTCCCCTGCACTGTCAGACATTGCCCAAAGTAAGTCCAATTAGCCTAATACAGTAAAGTCTCGTTATATCGATATCGGATATATCGATAGTCCCGGTTATATCGATACTATTTCTATGCACGCACTGAGAAAATTACATGCAAACATGGTCGGATATTTCGATAGTCCCGGTTATATCGATATTTTTTCGGACTCCCTTGAATATCGATATAACGAGACTTTACTGTATCTAATATCGCACTTGTGCTTTCTTTCTTCCTGGTAGATGCTGAGAGTTCAGAGAGTCTGCGGTCAAAGTCGAGAAGGCGTATCGGTGCCGATGTGCGTTAAGCTTCAGGGGGCGGTACAGTGCGGAAGACCGCAACAACAGCGGATGAGCTTCTCATGCTCCTCGGAGAGTCTCGGCGGAGAAGATGCACACAAGGCCCAAGATTTACCACCTGAATGTTGTCGGCAATCTGGTAAATTGTTTTTCCTATCGATGTGGTTCAGCGTCAAGAATAACTTTAACATTTTGTTTCAAACTTTTTTTTTTCACCTCATAGATTCATGCAATAGTCACACCAGTTGATTTTTAGCCTGTCCTCGAAATGTTCCACTCATCATTTCACCGATTGTTCTTTTTGTCATGACTTTCCGCAGGCGTCAAGGGAGACGACAGGATCCTCAACCCCAGTTCCACACTCGAATACAATGGAACCATCTGGGCATTTGCCCCAGCGTGCGGCCTCCTCCTGCTGCATGCAGACGGCTCAATCTGTAGCATCCACAATCGACAGGCGCTCGGTCTGTTCGGGTACAGCAAGGGCGAGCTGCTGGGAAAGGTTCGCCAATGAGGGCGGGATCGGGGGCGGGCTTTCACAAGACTCGTTTATCATCGCTGCTCTCTGTCGTCCGCAGTGTGTCACTTTCCTCATGCCCGGTTTTTATGGATGGATGTCCGATTCGGTGAGGAAGATCAGTCCCTTCCCTGAGTCTCAAGCGGAATCTGTCAAAAGTTCAGCGAAATCTGGTGAGAATTGACATCCAGCAGCTGTTTGATCATATCAGAATCAGAAATTCTTGAATACTAGTTCCAACAATGGGGAAATTTGCAATATACAGCAAGCAATATTGAAACGGTTCGGGGGATGTCATCAGATAAAACACAATATTCTATGCATAAAAGGAAATGCCAGGAGACTGAAATGTAGAACTGCACAAAATAAATTCATAAAAAGACCTGTACATAGTGCAAAGTATAAAAATACAGTACAGACGTTCCCCAACTTACAAACGAAATACGTTCCTAATGGTCGTTCGTAAGTTGAATTTGTTCGTAAGTTGCTTCAGTGCCATATTTTGTATGGGATGTATGCTTAAGGCTTATATAAGTATGTTTAAGGTTTATATAAGTATATTTAAGGTTTGCATAAGAAACCTGTTTTGGTTTGTACTGAAAAATAAACATTTAATAAAAATATGTTCTATAAAGATATGTACAACTGCAGAGAATACGTGTTACTACAAAAATGTTCGTATGTACCGTTGTTCGTAACTGGAGTGTTTGTAAGTAGGGGAGCGTCTGTATAAAAATTTGATATATGTAGCTGGATTGGCAGTTTACATGGAAGCATTGCGGTGGGCAAAGTCGCCCTCATACGGCCTGTCGTGTATTTTCATGATCCAGTCATTTAATAGTTTTTGTAATCTCAGTTTTTCTCTAAAAATTGATTGAAATGTAATTATTGATTGATTTTGGACAAAACATTGCTCTTTAATACTTGTAATGATTTGTATAAATAAGTTTTTTTTTGTTAACATTTGATATTTTTAATAGGAACAAAAAAGGGAATTATCCTGTCAATATAATTGGGTTGGATTGGATTTGTCTTTATTAGTCTAGCAGATAAAAATAAATAATAATAATAAATAAATAAATAATAACAAATGTTGTAAAATTAAACACAAAATGACAATCATTTATTTGTTGATTTAAAAAGAAAAATGCTATTTAAAAATTAGGTTTAATTTTTCATTTATTATACCATAAATGATCATGAAAATATTACTTTGTTATTAACTTTTAATTTCTATTTTTAATTTTACTAAATTAATTTGACATAACCCGCCCCATCTGCCTTTTTGTAAAAAAAATAATTTTTTTTTAAATTGTTATTTTTATAGGAAAAAAAAAAATAATATATATATATATATATATATATATATATATAATTTTTTTACTTGAACATAAAGTTCATCCAACCGTGTTGTCTTGTAGAACTCTGATCAATAATCGAATCGCAATGTTCCATGTTCAAAAAACACCTCTCACTATATGTTAATTGTTCCTTTAATCTCAGTCATGGACCCGTCCTCGCTGGTAGCTGGAGACATGGCCACGGTACAGGAGGCCTGCCGAGGCAGATCATCCACGGGCAGAGGCCGCATCTTCACCGGCAACTGTGCCAGACTTGACAAACGGGGAAGCGCGTTGTCCACTTTGTCTTCACCCGCTGTCTCTTCCACGCGCGTTGTTAAGTAAGTCGTTCGGACATCGTGGTCGTTTCGTGAGTTTGTCTGTGTGTTGACTTTATTATTATTATTATTTTTTTTTTTGGGGTGCTCATTATAATCCCTCAGGACGATAAATACGGGTAACATCCAAGTTACGAATGGGTTCAGTTCTGACAAAACGGTCGTAAGTCAAACGGTCGTAAGTCAAAATCCATTCGAAATGGCCGACGTGACGTTTACACGACACGATAGTATATGATGTCATATAGCCAGCGTTGCCGGCTGCTGGCGCGTTGCGGTGCCAGGCGTAGAATTTAAAAAAAGGGTCTGGTGGTCATAAGTACGGGTGGTCGTAACTCGGATGTTACCTGTATGTGCTGAATCGTTGAAAAAATATGCTTTCATGTGACATGAGAAGGCCCAGTCAGTCACCGCCTGCTTTCCCTTTTATCATTTCACTGTTCCATTTGTGGTTTAAGAAGCGTTTTCGTAACTTCTAAGTACTTTTTATTGAACCACAATTAGGATTTCACCACCTCATTATATTCTGTTAAGATTATATTGTATATTAGTAAAAATAGATTTTAGTCAAATAATATTTTTTTTAATTTGCAATTTAGAAATATCATGCTCCTATGAATGTATTTTTTTTTTCAAATCAGTTTTGTATACTTCGACAATATAGTTAAATTGGGATAATCAATTTTAGAATTTGATCCTGTTTTCAGACACGATCGGGCCAACTGGCGCCCTTTTTAAATTTCCCAGATGCATCCCTGTAACAGTGCATCGTGACCTTTTGTACATACAGTAAAGTCTCGTTATATCGATATCGGATATATCGATAGTCCCGGTTATATCGATATTTTTTCGGACTCCCTTGAATATCGATATAACGAGACTTTACTGTATTTTGGTTGAGTCTGTGCGGCAACACAATTCCCCTGGAAACTGAACCAACCCTCTGTCAATGAAAAGTATCACTGGAATGTAAAGTATGAAATTTGAGTTCATCGTAGCTTTTCCGCCATCTGGTGGACATGTGCAACTTTCAATCGTTGAGCAAGATTTACCACAAAATGTTAACTACACCTTTGTTGGAGTCCATTTAAAAAAAATGAAGAATTGCACAAGAACCTCATTTCCATCTTTTCCATCTACAGTGCTAATGACACAGAAGAGCTACTGCAGCAGGCTGCCCAGGTCGCTGCCGGTAGTAACCACTTGTCAGGGACGGGCGATGCCACCGAAGCTCTCTTGAAGACTTTTGGCATGGTAAACCATCCTGGGGCAGATGACACCTCCATGCTTCCCACTGAGCAGCCAAGACATAAACATGAACAACTGCGTTTGGAAAATGAAATTGCCGCAGCAGGTATTATTAGCCAACATCCCAGTTTGCTCCTGATCATCGCTTATTGTACAGTGATACCTCAGCTTCCGAACGCTTTAGCTAGCGAACTTTTCGCCTTACGAACATTAAATTCCGGAGAATATAATCTTGGCGTACGAACTAGTTTTTGGGAAACACACTGAGCGCCACAATGGCTTGCGGACTAGTTTTCGGCAGAAGAACACCAAACCACACGGTCGAACAGCGCCACCGTGGCTGGCGGACTAGGTTTCCACACCCACTTTCTTTGAGGCACTCAGTGCAGACGTGGTTTGTTATCGAGTAGAGTACTTTTGCTTTTTTGGGACAGAAAAAGACCCCACCACAGGCTAGTGTTAAGCCGAAGAGGACACAAAAGAAAATTATGGTCGAGCAGAAGGAGATCATCGAAAAACACAAACAAGGTGTGCGTTTGTGTGACCTAGCGTCCCACTACCAGGATGCTAAGTCGACCATTGCTACGTGTAGCTAAGGGTGTTTCTGTGTTGTCTAAGCAACGGTCTCAGGCAATAGAAGAGGTTGAAAACCTTTAGTTCATTCGGAAGAACGAAAAGCAGCTACCAAGGGACATTGTGAGTGAGGGTATTATTGCCGAGAAAGCACGGCAACTTAATAAAACTACAGTAAAGTCTCGTTATATCGATATCGGATATATCGATAGTCCCGGTTATATCGATACTATTTCTATGCACGCACGGAGAAAATTACATGCAAACAGGGTCGGATATATCGATAGTCCCGGTTATATCGATATTTTTTTGGACTCCCTTGAATATCGATATAACGAGACTTTACTGTACTTTATTATACTGTACCGTTTATTTCTTTAATTACAATACAATAGCACATTTATTATACATAAAATAAGGTATATTTTGTGTAGTTTTAAGGCTTATTTAGTAGAAAATTATGTTTTATGGGGACCTGGAAACGGATTATTCTAATTTTTAATGGTTTCCTATGGGAAATTAATGTTTGGAAGACACACTTTTCGCCTTACACGCACTTCCTGGGAACCAGTTAAGTTCGTAAGCTGAGGTATCACTATACGTGATGTCTTTGTAACATAAAGATTTCCATTCCCGCCGTCTTCAGGTACTCCCACTCAAATTGAGCAAGCTTTTGGAAGGACCGGTTTCAAGTCTTCTGGTGTTGACAAAAACGGACGGCCATGTACATCTGTCCTGCAAGACTCCAGCTTTGAGGTCATTTCAATGGAAAGCAGGTCAGGTTCTCAGCTTGAACACCTTTTTAACTAACTTGGATCTTCAAAAGTCTTAGGTGTAAACGGCTTTCCTGTTGGATGGAAATATTGAGTCTACCCGTATTCCAGGTCTTCCTCCGGCTTTTGCGAAAAATTTCCTGGCCACGGCGCTTCCGGTCCATGCCAGGCGGAGGTCAGCTACTTCCTGGATCTGGACAGCAACGGTGACCTGGTGACCCGAGCCCTGGCTGACCTGGATATAAGCAGCGCTGTGCTGATCAGCCTCCCGGGGCCGAATGTTGAAAACCAGCACCACTCCATGACATCCTGCGATACGGCCGAGCTCCTTCGCACACCCTCACCATGCGACATTGAAGCCGAAGATCCACCCGTCGATACCGAAAAGGAGGCCGACAATCGCTCCGGGGAAGAGCGGTTGGAGAACCGGGCCGGGACGGATCAGTGGCCTCCTCTCTCGTCCGCGCCCGCAGAAAGCGTCCGGGAATTGTGTTTGACTGGGGAAAATGCTGAAGTGCAGTCGATCATGGACCTTCCTGCGACATCCACACCGAAGAAACAGAAGATGGAAAAAGATACGCTCAAGTCAGAGGCTCCGCCATTACTTGAAGGACGTTTCGAAGGAAGTGCTTACCACAGAGACGGCACGAGAGTCGGTACGGCTTCGTTCAATTTACCGTATTTTCTGGTCTATTAGGCGCACCACCAATGAATGGTGGCTTTTCAAACTTTTTCCTTTTATAAAGCACAGCAGACTATAAGGCGCACCTTCAATGACTGATTTTTAAAATTAAACACAAAATTACAATCATTTATTCATTAATTTAAAAAATGATATTTTAAAATTGTTTAATTTTTCAATTATTATTTAATAAATGAGCATGAAAATATTTGTCAATATATTTTTAATATTTTTACATTTACTAAAATAATTGTTTGTTAATAATAATAATATAAAAATTATATATATATATATATATTATAATATATATAATATAAAAATAATAATATAAATATATATAATATAAAAAATATTTTTTTTTAATTATTATTTTTATTATATATATATTTTTTATTTTCTTTTTTTACTTTAACTTTTTTTACTTAAATTTCATTCAACCATGTTTTCGTGTTGAACTTTGATCAATAATCGAATCGCAGTGTTGCATGTTCAAAACCCACCTATAATATATAATATTTGGCAATATCTTCAATGGGGGAGTAAAGAGTATCACAAAAAAACACCAAACTAATATAGTAAAATCAGAAAAGATCAATCAATCAATGGATCCGATTACCTTCAGTGGTTTCAGGTTTTAAAAAAAAAAGCATGAATGCTTTCCTATCCACTTTCATTGTCCTAAAATGCAAAAATCACAATAGTTCAGCAAATAGAAAATATTTCCTGGTTGTATGACTCCCAAATGACTGCCAATCGATTGACGATCTCGCTATTTTTTTGAATTTCTCTCTCCAGAGGTGCGGTGTGATGTGGTCAAAGCTGACCTCGCCGATGGAAAACAAATGTTCTGCGTGTGGATCAGCAAGCCCGACCAGCATTGGTCAATGTTGCAACGAGATCCGTCCCTGCTCGACAAATCGGGAGCCGCTCTTGGAGAGGTCAGTCGGTTGACAACAACAAAAAAAAAACATCATTCAAGTGATACATTTATTTATCCGTCGGTATGTCTATTCCAACATCCCTCCCTTAGAGGACCGGCGAGGTTCTGCGCTCCACCCTGGACCTCGAAAACTCTCGGGCGTGCGACGGGCATTTTGAAGAAGAGTACAAGCCTATTAAAGCCGTCGGTAAAGGAGCGTTTGGTTTTGTCTGGAAGGCAATAAGGCGCTGCGATGGGCAAGAAGTAAGAATCTTCACATACGCAAGACGGATCGGCTGTGACAAAAATGACCAAAAATGATACAGATGCTTTGTATAAAAGTACCGTATTTTCCAGTGTATAAGGTGCGCCCAAAAGCCTTGATTTTTGTCAATAGATGACTGCGCCTTATACGCAGGTGCGCCTTATACAGGTAACATCCGACTTTCGACCGAGTTCCGTTCCCAACAAACGGTCGTAAGTCAAAATGGTCGTAAGTTGAAATCCATTCAAAATGTCGAATAGAAACTCGGAGGCTAAATGACTTGCAAACTCCCCTCCCTCTGGTGCCATCACGCGGTCGATTGCTGTGCGAGAGTGAGATGCTGGCTGGCTGGCCAAAATTGTCGTACACATTGCCGGTGCCAGGCATAGAATTAAAAATTTAAAAATAGGGTCTGGAGGTCGTGGTCGTAAGTCGAGCTGGTCGTAAGTCTGATGTTACCTGTATGTGAAGTCATATTGAGCCACAACAGGTCTCGCAAATACGGTCAGCAGCCCCCCCACCCACCCAAAACCCCCTACAGAAGATGTATTGCGTAACCCTAGCCTCTAGTGTACGCCTTGGGGTACGCCTTATAATAATAATAATAATAAAATAATGATATTAAATAATAATACATTTCATTTATAAGCGCCTTTCAAAACTCTCAAGTACACTTTACAGTCACAGGATATTTTTCTCACGCGCCAGCATTCACTCAACCCAGAAGTAACATCAAGTTAAAAAAAAAAAACTAAACAGTCACGGGATAAGTTTTTCTGTGGGTGAGCAGAGGCAGCCACACACGCCAGCGCTCACTCAACCCGTAATAACTCAAATAGATAGAAAGCGAGCGAGCTAGTTAAAATAATAGCTAATATATAGCAAGCTAGCTACATAGCTAATATGTTTCCTGACTCAAATAGCCAACTAGCTAGCTATATAGTTAGCTAATAGCTAGCTAGCTAGCCAGAACATTGATTTTTTTTTTACTTATAGTTTTTATTGAAAACCATAATTTTCATTAATAAACTAACCCGGAATGGGATAATGAAAACCGTAAAAAGAACATTGACAAAAACTGATCTTAAACTCCCTATGCAGCAATATGAGTAGACCTAATATTTTTCCGGGAGATTTATACACCGGAAAATACTGTAAAAGAACAGATACTTGTAACCAAAATAGAAGGACTGATTTAACTCCTTTACCGAAAGTTTTAAAAATAAAAAAAAACGACATTTTACTGTGACTCAAGTACAGATATCCATTTTCAGACCGTTGTGAAGTTTATCAGCAAGGCCAGGATCGTGAGCGACTGCTGGGTAGATGACCCGATGTTGGGACAGGTCAGTCAGGAGATCGCCATCTTAACCAGAGTGCAACATCACAACATCGTCAAGGTAAGCCACCTCTCGTTTTCCCCAACCTCACATCGATGGCTTCATCTTATGTGCGCGTTTGCTCGACTTTTGCCGCCAGGTGCTTGAGGTCTTTGAGAACGGGAGTTACTTCCAGATGGTCATGGAGAAACACGGAGACGGTTTGGACCTTTTTGAATTCATTGACATGCAGCCACGATTGGACGAGCCACTGGCCAGCTACATTTTTCGACAGGTTTGTCCATACGGGACAACATATCGACGGCGCGATTTGCGATACGGTGCCATTGAATTTTGTCTTTCACTCACACAGCTTGTAGCGGCCATTTTCTACCTGAGGTCAAAGAACATCCTGCACCGAGACATTAAAGACGAAAATATCATCATTGATAAGTGTTTCCACATTCGCCTCATCGACTTTGGTTCTGCGGCAATGATGGCTCCGGAGAAGCTCTTTTACAATTTCTGCGGCACGCTCGAATACTGCTCCCCAGAAGTACTTCAAGGAAACCCGTATGTGTGCAGTATATCGCATCTTTGCAAAAAAATATGCGCTTTTTAAAGGACAACCGACAGCATTTTTGTTGTTTCCTAACTGACATCAGAAAAACGTTTTATTGCATCTAAAATACCCAAAACACACAGGCTGATATTTTTAGTGAAATGCAAAACACCAATAAAAATGAGTTAAAGTGTCCTAAAAGTACTTCAAAATAACCTTGGAGATGGCGAGTTTCAGAAGGTCCCGCCCCCTTTTTCGTGACATCACTCCAGAATCAAAACAACGGCTTCAGATTCGGAGAAGATGCTTTCTTGATACACATCCAGTTATGAATATGACTCAAATAGTTCTGAAGAGGAAAGCATAAATGTTTGCAATCGAAGTCCTTCCGTATCGATTCGAGCCATCAGGACTCCAATGTAGCTCCCAGAAAATGCACAAGATGGCGCACAAGCTCCGTTGGAAATTGGCTGATTTGTCCGCTGGGAATTTGTGTCAACTAGTATCAAATAGTAGTCTTGGTGCAACACACAACGATTCACCATTGCGTTATTTCTGTGTTTTCCTTCTAATTTTGCCATCAACACAAAGTTTTCAGAGCAAACAAAGTACCCAAAATGCATTGTGTGTCGCTTTCTCCGTCAGGGGCGTTCCTTCAGTGACGTCACATCAGGAATCGTCACCAGCTCGAAAACAAGACTTCCTAAATATTCAGCGCGAGTCTTAAAACGTAAAATATAGCTATATTCCATGCAATCTTTGTAAAATACGCTCAGTCGAAGTCATTTGAAGTGATTTTACTACTTATGGACACAACTTGTCCGTAGGCGTCGGTTGTCCTTTAAATGTTTCTTTCAATAATCGCAGTCATAGCCAATGGGCACCGCTCTCCCAAAGCGTTACTTACGCCTGACGACAGAATCCCGTTATGAGAGCACTGTTTCCACTCCTTTATGACCTTGATGGGCCATAAACGTTGACGACGCGCCTTTTAAATTACACACATACAACAATCGTAAAGTTATTTAAAACGTTCGTTAAATGTGAATGAAGTGACAAACACGCGTTTGCTGTCTTCTCATATTGACATAAACCAAGTTCCGATGAGATCATCGTACCGCTTGGTTAATGTGTGCCGATGTGTCCTTTGTGCAGCTACAAGGGTCCCGAGTTGGAAATGTGGTCTCTGGGGGTTTTGCTCTACACGCTGCTGTTTAGCGAGAACCCGTTCTGTGGTGTGGCTGAGATCCTGGATGCCCAACTCAATCCCCCTTTTCCACTCTCCTCAGGTATTGACATTAGTAGCTTTTGGCATCATTCTAATGGTCATGAATGGAAATCGATTGTTTCTCAAATCAGCTTACCCCATTGGAATGAATGGACATGTCATCAATTCGTTCATCAATCAATTGAATGATGGCTTGTAATTCCGACTTTCGAATGTAAATATAATACGGTGGCAGACACAAGGACCACGCCTCTCACCCCAGCAGGCATAAAGCAGGAGGGGGCTGTTTAGGTTAAAGGACAACTGACGCCCCCGGACAAGATGTGTCCATAATTTGTAAAATCACTTCAAATGACTTCTACTGAGTGTATTTTACAAAGATTACACCGCATTTAGCTATATTTTACGATTTAAGACTCGTACTAAATATTGACAAAGTCTTGTTTTTGAGTTGATGACGATCCCCACGTGACGTCACTGAAGGAACGCCCCTGACCGAGAAAGCGACGCACAATGCATCTTGGGTACTTTGTTTGGTGTGAAAACTCCGTGTTGATTCGTGTTGATGGTGAAATTAGAAGGAAAACATATAAATAACGCAATGGTGAATCGTCGTGTGTTGCACCAAGACTACTATTTGATACTAGTTGACACAAATTCCCAGCAGACAAATCAGGTCATTTCCAACGGAGCTTGGGCGCCATCTTGTGCATTTTCTGGGAGCTACATTGGAGTCCTGACGGCTCGAATTGATACGGAAGGACTTCTTTAATCGATTGCAAACATTTATGCTTTCCTCTTCAGAACTATTTGAGTCATATTCATAACTGGATGAGTAACAAGGAAGCATCTTCTCCGAATCTGAAGCCATTGTTTTGATTTGAGAGCAAGGCAAGACGTCCTGGCGTGACGTCACGAACTAGGGGGCGGGACCTTCTGAAATTCACCATTTCCATTTTCAAGTAGTTTTGGGACACTTTAACTCATTTTTATTGGTGTTTTGCATTTGACTAAAAATAGCAGCCTGCGTGTTTTGGGTATTTTAAATGCTAAAAAACGTTTTTCTGATGTCAGTTAGGAAACAAAAAAATGGTGTCGGTTGTCCTTTAAGGTTACACTGGATCACAGAAAGGAGCACACACTCTTTATTTCACACTGTGGCTCTGAACACTCATTCCTGCTAGGTAAGAGGTCCTAGTGTCCGACACAACACTGTTTACTCCACTTATACAATACATGCTTTCTATGTTTTAACATTCGTCTTTGTTGTATGTACCAGAACTCAACACTGTGTTATATGGGCTGCTGGACCCCGAGCCCACCCTAAGGATGACCCTGGACCAGCTGCTTCTGCAGCCCTGGATTAGCCAGCCCATTTCGCTGGCCGAGTACACCTGGACAGAGGTGTTCCCTGCAACTCAAAGCAATTGTGAGTACGCGAGAATGAAGAGAAGATTCCAATTTGAGTCACAAATAACAGAATAACATAAGGACTGAACGAATGATATGTATTCCTCCTTTTAATAGGTTCACTGCAGCGCTACGAGTCCATTCCCCAAAGATATGGAGGTCAAGACTTGTTCCCGGACCAAGGTGATGACACACTTTCGGATGAGGAGGACGAGGAAGATCAGTTGTCCATGGCGGCCTTGGAATCGGAGCTCCAGAAGTACCTCCATGAAAACTAGAGACTTAATAAAGTCCAGCCGTTCAGCCAATGTAAGTTTTGTCTAAGGAATTGGCTGCAACAAAACAAAAACAAAAACAATTGTGGAGTGACTTTTTTAATTTATTCTTTTAGGTCTTTTTAAAGCATTTTAAAGTAGTAAAAATCCTCGCAGTGCCTCACACATTTCATCAGTTCACCTGTATAAATTCAATTTGATTTTAACACTAAATGAAAGATAATATTTATTTGAACTATTTATTTGGATCCGCAAATACATATTTTGCCTTGATTTTGAATGTTTGTCTTCAACTGTAATAAATGAAATACATTTGTTTTGCAATTTGTACAAGCAACATGCAATATGATTTTACCTCGTGATGTTTTGACACAAATTCCGTGTGATTGAAGTCAGATTAAAATCCTTATTTGTGGCAAAACTCTTGTGTCCTCTTATTTTTGTCAACTGATGATACATGGTCGTTTTTTTTTTTGCCAAAAACGACTTGGTTGTATTACTTTTGGCTAAAAGCGTACTATACATGGTCATGTTTTTCGGCCAAAAATGCCTTACAATTGTATTACACTTAATCAGATTACTTGTAATCCCATTACCAGTTTGAACTGGTCAGAACCAGTTCCGACCGGTTTGAACTGGTTGGAACCGGTACTGGTTTGAACCAGTTTCAGCCATTTCAAACCAGTCGGAATAGGCCGAAGCCGGTTCAAACTTGTTCTAACCGGTTTGAACTGGCGGAAACTGACTTGAACTGGAACCGGAACCGGATTGAACCATTTCAGCCAGCTCAAACCTGTTTGAACAGGTGCAAACTGCAGTTTGAACCGGTTCTGAAAACGGTAGAAACTTGTTTGAACTAGCGGAAACCGGTTCAAACCAGAACCGGTTCCGACCAGTTCAGACCAGTTAGCACTGGTTTGAACCGGTTTGAACTGGCCGAAACTGGTTCAAACCAGTCGTAACCAGTTCCAGTTCAAACTGGTTTCAGCCATGTATAGTAAGGCGTGTTTAGCCCCAAAAAATGACAATGTATAGTGAGGCGTGTTTAGCCAAAAAATATATGGTATATTTTGGCTGAAAAAAAAGTTCAAAACTGGTTTGAGCTGGCCGAAACCGGTTCCAGTTCAAACCGGTTAGAACCAGCGTGAACCGGTTTCAGCATGTTCCGACTGGTTCAAACCAGTTTGAACTGGTCGTAACCAGTTCCGATTCAAATCGATTTATACCGTTTGAACTGGTTGTAACCGTTTCTGGTCTGGAAAAAAACGACCATGTATAGTAAGGCTTTGTAGCAAAAAAATGACCATGTATAGTAAGGCCACCATGTTAAATAAAGCGTTTTTAGCAACAAAAAAAACAAACGACCACGTATAGGAAGGCGTTTTTAGATGAAAAAAAAACGACCATGTATAGTAAGGCGTTTTTGGATGAAAAAAACGAGGGCTTTGTAGACATGGTGAATTTGTATGTATGGTGCATACTTTCGTTGTGTGAGTCTCTGAGCAAGTGGGAATGTAGCTCATTGGTAGAGCGCATGCTTTGCATGTATGAAGTCCAGGGTTCAATCCCCGACATCTCCACGACCGGTTCTAGTATTAACCAGTTTTATGCCGTTTGAACCGGTTAAAACTGGTTGGAACCAGTTTCAGTTGTTTCAAACTGGTTCCAACAAGAACCAGTTCCAATCAGTTCAAACCTGTCGGAACCGGTTCTGACCAGTTCAAACCACTCTTAACCAGTTCTCACCAGTTAGAACTGGTACAAGCGGTTAGAACCAGTTTGAACCGGTTTCAACCAGTTGAAACTGGTTTGAACTGGTTTAAACCGGTTGGAACATGCCAAAACCGGTTTAAACCGGTGTAAGCAGGTTCAAACCGGTAGATACACCTTACAATACATGGTTGTTTTTATTTCTGCTAAAAACGCCTTACTATTCATGGTCTTTTTTTTGGCTAAAAACGCCTTACTATAAATGGTCGGGTTTTTTTCGGCTAAAAATGCCTTACTATACATGGTCGTTTATTTCTGCTAAAAACGCCTTACTATAAATGGTCGTTTATTTCGGCTAAAAACGCCTTACTATACATGGTCGTTTATTTTGGCTAAAAACGCTTTACTATAAATGGTCGTTTATTTCGGCTAAAAACGCCTTACTATAAATGGTCGTTTTTTCCGGCTAAAAACGCCTTACTCTACATGGTATTTTTTTTCGGCTAAAAACGCCTTACTATAAATGGTCGTTTTTTTCGGCTAAAAACGCCTTACTATACATGGTCATTTATTTCGGCTAAAAACGCCTTACTATACATGGTATTTTTTTTCGGCTAAAAACGCCTTACTATAAATGGTCGTTTTTTTCGGCTAAAAACGCCTTACCATACATGGTCGTTTATTTCGGCTAAAAACGCCTTACTATACATGGTCGTTTATTTCGGCTAAAAACGCCTTACTATACATGGTCGTTTATTTCGGCTAAAAACGCCTTACTATAAATGGTCGTTTGTTTCGGCTAAAAACGCCTTACTATACATGGTCGTTTATTTTGGCTAAAAACGCCTTACTATACATGGTCGTTTATTTCGGCTAAAAACGGCTTACTATAAATGGTCGTTTTTTTCGGCTAAAAATGCCTTACTATACATGGTCGTTTATTTCGGCTAAAAACGCCTTACTATACATGGTTGTTTTTTCGGCTAAAAACGCCTTACTATAAATGGTCGTTTATTTCTGCTAAAAACGCCTTACTATACATGGTCGTTTTTTTCGGCTAAAAACGCCCTACTATAAATGGTCGGTTTTTTTTCGGCTAAAAACGCCTTACTATAAATGGTCGTTTTTTTCGGCTAAAAACGCCTTACCATACATGGTCGTTTATTTCGGCTAAAAACGCCTTACTATACATGGTCGTTTATTTCGGCTAAAAACGCCTTACTATAAATGGTCGTTTTTTTCGGCTAAAAACACCTTACCATACATGGTCGTTTATTTTGGCTAAAAACACCTTACCATACATGGTCGTTTATTTCGGCTAAAAACGCCTTACTATACATGGTCGTTTTTTTTTTTCAGCTAAAAAAGCCTTTCTATACATGGTCATTTATTTCGGCTAAAAACGGCTTACTATACATGGTCATTTATTTCAGCTAAAAAAGCCTTTCTATACATGGACATTTTTTTCGGCTAAAAACGCCTTACTATAAATGGTCGTTTTTTTCGGCTAAAAACGCCTTACCATACATGGTCGTTTATTTCGGCTAAAAACGCCTTACTATACATGGTCGTTTATTTCGGCTAAAAACGCCTTACTATACATGGTCGTTTATTTCGGCTAAAAACGCCTTACTATAAATGGTCGTTTATTTCGGCTAAAAACGCCTTACTATACATGGTCGTTTATTTTGGCTAAAAACGCCTTACTATACATGGTCGTTTATTTCGGCTAAAAACGGCTTACTATAAATGGTCGTTTTTTTCGGCTAAAAATGCCTTACTATACATGGTCGTTTATTTCGGCTAAAAACGCCTTACTATACATGGTTGTTTTTTCGGCTAAAAACGCCTTACTATAAATGGTCGTTTATTTCAGCTAAAAACGCCTGACTATACATGGTATTTTTTTTCGGCTAAAAACGCCTTACTATACATGGTCGTTTTTTTCGGCTAAAAACGCCCTACTATAAATGGTCGGTTTTTTTTCGGCTAAAAACGCCTTACTATACATGGTCATTTATTTCAGCTAAAAAAGCCTTTCTATACATGGTCATTTTTTTCGGCTAAAAACGCCTTACTATAAATGGTCGGTTTTTTTTCGGCTAAAAACGCCTTACTATACATGGTATTTTTTTTCGGCTAAAAACGCCTTACTATAAATGGTCGTTTTTTTCGGCTAAAAACGCCTTACTATACATGGTCATTTATTTCAGCTAAAAAAGCCTTTCTATACATGGTCGTTTATTTCGGCTAAAAACTCCTTACTATAAATGGTCGTTTTTTTCGGCTAAAAACGCCTTACCATACATGGTCGTTTATTTCGGCTAAAAACGCCTTACTATAAATGGTCGTTTATTTTGGCTAAAAACGCCTTACTATACATGGTCGTTTATTTCGGCTAAAAACGGCTTACTATAAATGGTCGTTTTTTTTCGGCTAAAAATGCCTTACTATACATGGTCGTTTATTTCGGCTAAAAACGCCTTACTATACATGGTTGTTTTTTCGGCTAAAAACGCCTTACTATAAATGGTCGTTTATTTCAGCTAAAAACGCCTTACTATACATGGTATTTTTTTTCGGCTAAAAACGCCTTACTATACATGGTCGTTTTTTTCGGCTAAAAACGCCCTACTATAAATGGTCGGTTTTTTTTCGGCTAAAAACGCCTTACTATAAATGGTCGTTTTTTTCGGCTAAAAACGCCTTACCATACATGGTCATTTATTTCGGCTAAAAACGCCTTACTATACATGTTCGTTTATTTCGGCTAAAAACGCCTTACTATAAATGGTCGTTTTTTCGGCTAAAAACACCTTACCATACATGGTCGTTTATTTTGGCTAAAAACACCTTACCATACATGGTCGTTTATTTCGGCTAAAAACGCCTTACTATACATGGTCGTTTTTTTTTTCAGCTAAAAAAGCCTTTCTATACATGGTCATTTATTTCGGCTAAAAACGCCTTACTATACATGGTCATTTATTTCAGCTAAAAAAGCCTTTCTATACATGGTCATTTTTTTCGGCTAAAAACGCCTTACTATAAATGGTCGGTTTTTTTTCGGCTAAAAACGCCTTACTATACATGGTATTTTTTTTCGGCTAAAAACGCCTTACTATAAATGGTCGTTTTTTTCGGCTAAAAACGCCTTACTATACATGGTCATTTATTTCAGCTAAAAAAGCCTTTCTATACATGGTCGTTTATTTCGGCTAAAAACTCCTTACTATAAATGGTCGTTTTTTTCGGCTAAAAACACCTTACCATACATGGTCGTTTATTTCGGCTAAAAACACCTTACTATACACGGTCGTTTTTTTTTTCAGCTAAAAAAGCCTTTCTATACATGGTCATTTATTTCGGCTAAAAACGCCTTACTATACATGGTCATTTATTTCAGCTAAAAAAGCCTTTCTATACATGGTCATTTTTTTCGGCTAAAAACGCCTTACTATAAATGGTCGGTTTTTTTTCGGCTAAAAACGCCTTACTATACATGGTTGTTTATTTCGGCTAAAAACGCCTTACTATACATGGTCGTTTATTTCGGCTAAAAACGCCTTGCTATAAATGGTCGTTTATTTCGGCTAAAAACGCCTTGCTATAAATGGTCGTTTATTTCGGCTAAAAACGCCTTACTATACATGGTCGTTTATTTTGGCTAAAAACGCCTTACTATAAATGGTCGTTTCTTTTCAGCTAAAAACGCCTTACTATACATGGTCATTTTTTTGGGCTAAAAACGCCTTACTATACATGGTCGTTTATTTCGGCTAAAAACGCCTTACTATAAATGGTCGTTTTTTTTCGGCTAAAAACGCCTTACCATGGTCGTTTATTTCGGCTAAAAACGCCTTACTATACATGGTCGTTTATTTCGGCTAAAAACGCCTTACTATACATGGTCATTTATTTCAGCTAAAAAAGCCTTTCTATACATGGTCATTTTTTTCGGCTAAAAACGCCTTACTATAAATGGTCAGGTTTTTTTTTCTCGGCTAAAAACACCTTCCTTTACACGGCCGTTTCTTTCCGGCTAAAAACGCCTGACTATACATGGTCGCTTTTTTATCAATGGGGAGTGGTGCGTTTTACACCTCCCCCTTCAGTAGTTCTACGTCTGAATCAATCCAACCCTTAATAACTATTTTATGACTATGTTACAACCTTGACTGCAGCTGGAAATGCGACTCATATAAAAAGTGTGATTTTTCCAAGTCCAGAGTTTTGAAAGGCGCTTAGAAATTAAATGTATTATTATTATAAATACGAAAACACACATGTGAAAGTAGCACACCCTCGTACAAACTTGTTAAAACGTCAGTCGGAAAAAAACTTCCAACGTCACCGTTGATGCACGGACTTATTTTGGAGTGGGACGAAACATGAGCGCTCGTTCTGCCATATGTCGGGTGAGTAAAAAATAAATACAGTACAACCAAAACATGAAATGTTTTTACGGTTTTATACTTTAATTGTTTTGGAAATATATTTTTTGAAGCCATATCTATTTTTAAGACACTTATATTGTTCGCCGATATTGCTGCTGATGACACGCCAAATCGCTTTAACCTTGATGTTACTCAACTCGACAATATTAACAACTATGCCGTCTTTGCGTAGGTCCTATGCCACGTGACAAATACCTCCGCGTCCATATTCCGCCCGTTTCAGTCAAGTAGAAGCTTACATCGTCCTTGCTCCCAGTGGAGATCGCTTTGTTCACCGAGCAGCAACCCTCTTCCCTACGTCGCCAACAATGAGCCAGCACCCCCGCAGAGACCCCCCGTTCCAGAGTTATCTATCCCTTGTCTACTTGACATGGGCTTCACCCAAAATCAGGCTGAGCAAATGTGGGAATGTGTGCTCAAATCCAGTGGCAGAAGGGCCACCAACCAGTGGCTGTCAACACTCACGGTTCTCTTCATGACGGGCCTCAATCCCTCCAGCGTGGTGAAGGTATTGACTAAATGTCCCGATTTAAACACCATCAAGGATTCGCTTCTCCAGGAGCGAATCAACAATCTACGAAAACTGGGTTTAGTTGAAGGTGAGCTTGTGAGCGTACACTTTTTTTTTACTCTCTTTGTTCAACTGCGTAACAGTAGTGTCACTCCATCCAGGTAGTCTACAGCGGGTAATGGTGCACTACCCCGCCATCTTGATATTACCGGTCAAGAAAATCAAGCATGTGACCATGTTCCTCAGGGAGAAGTGTCTTTTTACAGTGCAGCAGGTCACCCACATCCTCAGAGACACTCCGGCCATCGTGCATGAAGACCTGGATCAACTGGAGTACAAATTTCAGGTGAGAATTTAGGTTTCTAGTAGAGGTAGTACAACCGGGGAGACATCTTGTTCCAATTTAAAGTTTCCTGTTGAGTACAATGAAAAGTATTCTTATTATGTATATTTATTATATTATTATCGAAGGAAAAACCTATTCCACGTGTTGCACTGAAGATTTACTGACTTCCTCTTAACTTAATCCAAGATTAACTCATTCACTGCCAGACGTGCAAAAATGTGTCCACTCCAGTGCCCCCACTTTCACTGCAGATAACTCTACAACCAAATAAGGTCGACATAAACTGTTTTTTCTGATGAAAGAAAAGAGTTTAAAATTTCTTACACTGCACCGAATGCTAATGTAGTCCTAAAACTCAATCTTTTGTGGCTCCTGCAATTTGAGTGAAAATGACAAAAACCCTGGCACTGGAGTGGACACATAGTTGCACATCGTCTGGCTTAATAATATGTGTCTGGAGTCCAATATACAATGCAATACATACATATTGGTTTATATTAGCTAGCTAGCTAGTTTTCTATCTATTTGAGTTACTTCCGGGTTAAGTGAACGCTGGCGCGTGTGACTGCCACTGCTGACCCACAGAAAAACTGATCCTGTGACTGTAAAGTGACCTTGAGAGTTTTGAAAGGCGCTTATACATCAAATGTATTATTATTATTATTATTATTATTATTATTATTATTATTATTATTATAGCGCTTTAACAACAGCTGATGCTGGAACAAAGCGCTAACATGGGAAAAAATGGAAATTCTGCCCCCTTGTGGAAGGGAAAAAACATGGCCAGCGCGTTATCAGCACCCAAACATGAAGAATAAATTCGGGAATGGCGATCTAAGTCCTATTTTCAATTCCCGAATAAATTTGTGACTGCTGTTGTGGTACTAGTTGTAGTAGTAATAGTATTAGTTGTAGTAGTAGTCTGGCTAAATTATATGTGTCTTGAGTTATAAGAGCTTGAAATGAGGGCGGCTGTCCAAAATACAATGCAATACATACATATTTGTTTATATTAGCTAACTAGCTAGTTTTCGATCTATTTGAGTCACTTTTGGGTTGAGTGAACGCTGGCGCATGTGGCTGCCGCTGCTCACCCACAGAAAACTGATCCTGTGACTGTAAAGTGACCTTGAGTTTTGAAAGGCGCTTAAAATCAAATGTAATATTATTATTATTATAGTGCTTTAACAACAGCTGAAGCTGGAACAAAGCACTAACATGGAAAAAAAGGGAAATTCTGCCCCCTTGTGGAAGGTGAAAAAAACACAGCCAGCGCTTTATCGGCACCCAAACGTCATATTTTCAATTCACGAATAAATTTGTGAATGGCGGTGAATGAGTTAAGTTGCTAAGGACACTTTCATCGTATTGATTGACACCTTTTGTGTTTTTCCTACAGTACGTCTACTTCCGAATGGGCATCAAACAAGCAGAGATGGTGAAGCACAGGTTGTTCCGTTCCACGCTGGAGGAGCTACGCACGCGCCATTCTTTCCTAGAGCGTCGAGGTTTATACCAAACTCCGGACAAGAAAGGGCAGACCACCATCGTTAACCCTAAACTGGACAGCGTCCTCAATGTGGACCTGGATACCTTCCTGCTGAAACACGCCGCCAACGCGTCCATCGAGGAGTATGACGTCTTTCGGAGACTGGTGGCCAGAGAGTGGAAGCGAGAGGAGCGTCTTCATGGCGACCGCCAAGCGGAGATGGAGGACAGTGATGATGATGATGAGGAGGATGAAATGGAAGAGAAAGAAAGCTACAGGAAGACAAAAAAAGGATTGACACATGAATGAGAGCACTACAAAGAATATGCAATCGAACAGTTCGTCCAATCACATCAAAATATTCAGACTGATGCTGATGATGTGAATAAACCTTACTGGGGTCTGCATTTTTTTCCCATCATAATTCAACTTTGTGAATTTTGAAGAATAAAATTACAGTGAGACCTCAACGTACAAACTTTTTGTCTTACAAACGTCAAATTTCTGAAAATTAAACCTTATAATAAGCACTATTTTCATGATACACACCCACCACGGCTGGCGGAGTGATCTTCAGCGGAAGCACACGACCGAACAGCACCAGAGGTTAAGTTACCAACAGTCCTTATGGAAGGTGACTCTCCTTCCATAAGCCATCAACGACCATCAAAAAGGTAAATAAAACTTTATTTTACAGCACAGTTTCTTTAATTACAGTCCTCATGTAATGCGCCTCTCTTTCCAAACAGCAATTCCCTTTGACCTTCGACCTCCCAACGCCATTCCATCAAGCCATCAATAACCATTACAAATGTAAATAAAGTGACTTTATGAGACAATGCAGTGTATTGTCTCATTACAATACAATAGCACATTTATTATAAATAGAATAAGGTATGTTGTGTGTAGTTTTAAGTTTTTTTATTTCGTTGAAAAGTATATTTTATGGAAACCCAGGAACAGATTATTCCCATTTTAATGGTTTCCTAAGGGATTTTTTTTTGAGATACACACTTCGCCTTACACACTCTGTCTGGGAACCAATTAAGTTCGTAAATTGAGGTCTCAATGTATATATTATTCGAACTATTTTGTTAATATGAGTGGGAATTTCTTGGATTGGATTACCCTTTATTGGTCTCGCAGTGGAGACATTTACATTTGACAGCAGCAAAGTGATGAAAGTAATAGGAAAGGAAAAAGTAGAAAAACAAAATACGGGAGCTGCTGTAGAGGCAGCCACTCGCAGTGCCATCTTGAAGTCAAAACAACAACAAAAACGAAATAAAAAAATGTGACAACGCAAAAGACACAGACAGTCATTCGATCCTAAACTTTCTGTTTTAATCAGCCTGTGGAAACAGGCTGATTCATTCCTTACACGGAGCTTTGTCGCCATTTTCTGCCTCTTCTTGGTGCTACATTTCCCACCCCCAGATACCTCAAAATGCTACGGAATAAATGCTTTAATCGATTGCAAACATGTATGCTTTCTTCTTCAGAACTATTTGAATCATATTCATAACTGGAGGTGTAACAAGAAAGCATATTCTCCGAATCTGAAGCCATTGTTTTGATTCTCCAGCAATGCAAAACGTCTTGGCGTGACGTCACGAACTGGGGGCGGGACTTTCTGAAAATGCCCAATTCGCAGCTCTTTTTTTTTGTTGCAGATTTTGGACACTTTAAGTCATTTTTATTGGTGTTTTGCATTTGAATTAAAAAAAATCATAGTGTGTGTTTTGGGTATTTTAGATGCTATAAAACGTTTTTCTGATGTCAGTTAGGAAACAAAAAAGTGACGTCGGTTGTCCTTTAAATGACTGCGGTTTAGAACTCAAATCCATACATAAGAGTCGAGTTCCTGAAACAAATCCGCCGGTTGAAAAAGTCGAAAGTGTCCACCCTGTTCCTACGTGACGGCTAAGTGGCTCGGCGGAGCTTTTCTGCATCTCCGTAATCATCTGCGCGAGTCAACACGGAAACCCATCAGATAAGCGCCAGGCGGCAGAAAAACACCTTGTTGATTGACACAAGATTTCAGCCTTAATGGACGTGCGTCGCATACAGCGTTCAAATGAACCAAAGGTAAGAAAACGGAACTTTGCCCACTCAATAGTTTGTCAATAAGGACATTTCACTCTCAATCGAAATATCTGATTTTTTTCCCCTTCTTCTTTGCCTGAAGCGTTTTATTGTGTAGTTTAAATAAGCAGTTATTTACAGTTAAAGTACTTTTCAAGTGAAAATGTGGGTGTGCTGATATTTTTAGATCTGATGTTTTTTTTTCTCCCTCTAGCCTCATTAGGTATTAGATATTACATATGACAAGATCCTAAATGTTTTGCTATTATGTCACAGCAACCATACAAGTTTGTATGGAACCATTAAAAAAACTATAAAAAATAACAATAGGTCAAAACATGAAAAACAAGTACATCATACTCACCAAAGATGATTAAAAGTATGACTGTGTGCAGATGGCAACAGATGTGTTTGGATCGGTGTGTCTGATAATGTGAAGCCAGTGCGATTTATTTCTATTGGGACAAAAACTTCAGACAAGGTGAAGATAATTATGAATAGTCCGATATTTTATTTTGAAAAAAAATCTTAGGGACGTGATTGGTTAACCGTGAACACAGCCACCTGCCATTGCTATTTTAGTTTTACCTGTCCTATTCACCAAGATTAACTTTTTATTCAGCAGGGAGTTTTTGAGGTATATTTATTCACTCAAAAGGCTGAATCAGAATTATTATTTTTTCCAACGGGTGTGTAGACCTTTTCTGCTCACTGCATCAGATTTTTTCATTTGTATTATTTATCATTTTATCTGTAGTTTTACTGTTGTTATCCTATGACTTAGAAATTATTAGTATTAGTAGTACTATTATTAGTATTTGTATTGGTAGGAGTAATAGTTGTAGTATTGGTATTAGTAGTGGTTGTAGTAGTAGTAATATTAGTAGTAGTAGTATTTTTATTAGTAGTTGTAGTAGTAGTAGTAGTCGTAGTAATATTGGTATTAGTAGTAGCAGTTGTAGTAGTAGTTGTTGTAGACGTTTTAGTAGTAGTTCTAGTAGTAGTATTGGTATTAGTAGTTGTAGTCGTAATAGTAGTAGTATTTGTATTAGTAGTGGTTGTAGTACTAGTAGTAGTAGAAGTAGTAGTTGTAGTAGTATTATCAGTATTATCAGTAGTAGTAGTAGTAGTAGTAGTAGTGTAGTAGTTGTAGTATTAGTAGTTGTAGTTTTAGTAGTACTGCAGGTGTAGTAGTAGTATTGGTATTATTATTAGTATTAGTTGTAGTCATAATAGTAGTAATATTGGTATTAGTCTGGTGGTAGTTGTTGTAGTAGTAGTAGTAGTAGTAATAATAATAATAATAATAATAATAATAATAATAATAACATTTCATTTTAAGTCTCTCAAGGACACTAGTAGTATTATTATCAGTAGTAGTAGTAGTTGTGGTAGTAATAGTAGCAGTAGTTGTAGTAGTAGTAGTTTTAGTAATAGTTGTAGTAGTATTATTGGTATTAGTAGTAGTAGTTGTAGTTGTAATAGTAGTACTAGTAGTAGTAGTATTATCTGGAGTAGTAGTAGTAGTAGTAGTAGTTATTTATGGTAGTAGTTGTGGTAGTACTAGTAGTATTAGTAGTTATTGTGATTATTATTGTTATTATTTCAATAAAAGAAAAAACGGCTTGCTGATGTCCCCATCTTGGCGGCAGACATTCCGAGAGGACGGCCTTCCCGAACAATGTTGCTGACACGGAGCAACAGGAAGCGGCCGGACGACCCGCTTGAGACAGAGAAAATGGCCGCCGAGACCACCCTGATGAGCAACCTGACGCAGGAGTGGCTGGCGAGCCTTCGCCGCTGGCACCTGGAGCTCTTCTTCATCCCCACCACCGTAGTCACGGCGGCCACCATGTTGGTCAACCCCATCCTGTTGGCGTGCATCTTGGCCTCGCGCGCGTTACGCCGAGAGACGCGCTACCTGCTGGTGGCCAACACCTTGGCGGCGGACATGTTGTTCCTCACCCTCAACCTGACGACGGCCGTCCTCAACGCCGCCCGGGCGCAAGTCCCGTGGCTGGCGTGCGAGCTGCTGACGGCGGTGACCGTCACGGCCTACTGCGGCGCCATCCTCAGCGTCACCCTGATGGTGGCGGACACCTACGCCGCCGTCCGCTGGCCGCTGCACTACCACGACCTCCTGCCGCCCGCTAGGACCCACAGAATCCTGCTGGGGGTCTGGTTGGTGGCGGCCAGCTACCCCTTCACGCTGGTCATCCTGATGGAGATGGAGAGGGAGAACCTCCGCGGGAACGCCGCCGTGTGCCTGGTCCTGATCTCGCTGGGTTTCATCCAGGCCAAAAACACGGCGGGGATAAACATCTACTTCTTCGTGGCGGCGCTCGTCTGCGCCGCGCTCATCTTCTACTGCTACGTCGGCCTCTACATGGAAACGCGCACCCAAGGCATCTGGCAAAGTCGCTACTCCAGAGCTCGGGTGACCGTGTTGGCCCACGGGGTTCTGCTCTTGCTTTACTTCGCTCCCGGTTTCGTCTTCACCTTGGAACTGCTTCTGTTCCAGAGCGAAAACGTCAGCCAGGACGTCCGCGTGTGGGTTAGCACGGTCAACATGTGCGTGTTCATGCTCCTTCCCAGGGCTTTCGCTCCTTACCTGTACGGGTTACGCTACCGCCAGATCTCCGATACGTTGCTGCAACTGCTGCATCGCCATCGAAGACTGAGCCAGATCACCGTGGCGTAAATCACCTTCCGTTTGCTCGGTGACCTCATGTCAGAGATGTTTGTTCGGACACCGTGAACAAAGGCTAGAACTCAGAGAAGACTGTCTTTTACTGCCGGTAGGGGGCGTAGCCATTCATGACCGACGCCAAACCACTGCAACCCTCCGCCAAGCTATTTATTGAGAGTACAGTGATACTACGGCTTACGAATTCCCAGAAAGTGTGTGTAAGGCAAAAAGTTTGTCCGCCAAACATTAATTTCCCATAAGAAACTATTATAAATGAGAATAATCCGTTTCTAGTTTCCCCAAAAACATATTTTTACATTTGTACGGCATACAAGAAAGTTTGTACGGGAAACGCGAAAATTATTAAATATCGTTTTGAGATATTTTCAATTCCGTTTTTGTCATGAAATATTAGCAGTCATGTTAATGATAACAATTATCGCTACTCGTAAAAAGTTGACGACCGGGAAAACAAGTCCGTGCGAAAAGTCTCAAGAAGAAACAAAAGGTCAGAGAAGACAAGTCTATTAGCTAGCCATCTAGCTATTTGCTATCTATTAGCTATCTAGCGGGCTACCTAGCTATTTGCTATCTATTAGCTATCTGTCTGGCTATCTAGCATGCTATCTGTAAGCTAGCTAGCTCGCTTTCTATCTATTTGAGTTCTTCCGGGTTGAGTGAACGCTGGCGCGTGTGGCTGCCGCTGCTCACCCACAAAAAAACTTTTCCCGTGTGACCTTGAGAGTTTTGAAAGGCGCACAGCCATGACAGACAGCTGCATTTTTACCATATACATATTTGAATTTAGAAGTCGTAGCATAACTTACTGACTACACTTCGTGTTCATTAATACTCGTTTTAAACGGAATTGTTTGGTTTAGCCAACTTAATTGTCATTTCCATTTCTACTTTCGTTTATTTTTGAGATGTTTTGATCCCAATAACGATAATACATTTGATGAATTTTGACTCACAATATTGATATAATACTCATGTCTGAATGTAATTTGTGTCAAAAATAATCTGTCAAGATTGCTAACGGTTACTGTACACAACTTCTGGAGCATTTGACCAAATCTAATGACTTGCATGTATTTCCTTCTCTACTTTAACTACAGTTTGAAGTGTGTTAAGTAGTTGACTCATAAAACAAAAACAACATTTTCATGCTAGCTTTTAAGTACTGTTTATTTTATCCCATAATACAGACGGGAAACAAAAAACTCTTCACACAAAAAACGGTGACCACAGTCCTGTTACACTCACCCCATGACAAAAAAAAATGAATAAAATAATAACCTCTCGCGCTCACGAAAAAAAACAAGTGATGAAAAATGCTAACGCTGAAAACCCCAAAAATGCTAACGCTGAAAACCCCAAATTGAAATAAAACTGATCAAGTGAGAAATTTCATCGCTTTCCTCCCCCACCACTAGATGGCAGCATTTCTTCATATTCGAGTGAAACAATTTTGTTAAGTAGAAGCCAAAGGACGCTTTCCAATCGAGTCGCATTTAATTTATCGACACTTTGAAACGCTCTTTAATTTCGTCTGATGGCTGACGAACACTTTGGACAACGTGATTATTCTCTAATAGGCAGCAGCTTCATGGCTTGCCGTTGGAAATAGTTCTGGATTTGTGGCGCAAAATAATAAACAATTGGGATGCAAAGTCATTAACAAAACGGGCAAAGCATTTCGTTCAAGACGGAAGTGATGGCCTGTGACTGACGAGGTCCTTTTGGGTTTTTTATATGCTTTGTATTGTGGCTGAATGGATGGATATTATCATGCGTTTTCATTTAAACATGACAAACTGTTGCTATAGAGACACAGAGTGAGGTAGGGAGTACTAAGCGTCATGCATTGTCAACGGGACTAAAATCACCATCACTGTGCGTGTGCTCCCGCGTCTGTGTGTGACAGCGCATGGGCGGATATTTGACAGCATCAGCAGACGTTTTGACAGAGTTGCAATTCGAGTCGGGAGGGAGAGGGAACAGGGGAGAGAGGGAGAGATAAAGAGGGGAGAGACAAAGTGAGAGAGAGAGCCACCAAGCCATGCCTGCCAGTTTGATGCCAATTGTCAGCCATGTGCTTAAAGCGTTCGGTGAGAAGTGTGATGAGGTGACCTAGTTTAAACACAGGACACTTGTCAACAAACAGGGACTGCATTGGCCTTGCTTTGGGCCACCACACTGCGTGGGCTTCAAGATTGTCAAATGATCAAAGTACCTCCTGATTGAATGCAAATCCTGTTGCATACCTGTCAACGTCGGTTAATAGCTGCTCTTATAAATGATTACAATTTCGTACGCCGTGCATTATTTGAAAGTATTTTAAAACATGCAAACTAACACTGTTTACCGCGCGTGTGCACGTTACGTTTATCAATCTGACCGTACGATAAAAAAATATATACGATTGAGGATTACTTTTGCTGGTTTGTCGTGACAATAGTAGCGATCGGCGGCAGCAATCTCGTCGATTTACAGCAGTTGAGACCAACTCTCTAAAAAGAGCCGTAATTCCAATCACTATGTTAATCAGTATGAGCTTTTTGGATGGAAGGGGGAGATCTGGGTAGTGACTCAGCATGTTGGTGATTCGTTTCTAATTGGAGGCAATAATTCCAAAGCGCGTACGCACACACATAAACAAACGCCCCTTATCAGAGTTGTGCTGTACTGATAGAATGAGGTGGATCATTACGTGTACGTACTACTTACCAATGTGGAAGCAAAGAAGCTGGGGTGAGTAAATCACAGAGAATCTCACCGAATCCAGTCAAAATTGAACTGAGCAGCAACGGTATTCAGGAGAAAAATGATGCAAGTCAGCGTCTTCCCTGCATTCGTATGCACAACATGTGTCTCATGTTGATGACATCACAACTGTCCCTTATTTGAACCCAGCATGAGTCAAATGCTCACCTGTTTGGTAACTATAGGCTAAAGTTTGCTGTCCACGTGGATGGAATAGTGAGGTATAGGTTATAATAGGACTAAATGCCGTGTGAATGAAAAAATAAAAATAAAGTTTTGTGCGCTGGTTGATGCATCTCTGAGTAATTAAGCACTCCCAAGATGGCGGCAGGCCTTCAATGCTGCGGATGGATCTATGTGTAACATTGGCCGACAGGCTTGACATCAGGGCGAGTAAATTAGACAGCGATTAAAGTTATGATCTTCCAGTATCTTGTTTGAGAAGCAAACATTGTTTGGCTTGCCTCAAACCGAACCCGAAAACACCGAACACAAGTACAACAGCATTCGACACGAAAGGTGCTTCGTTTCCTTTTAGCGGTTACATTTCTCGCCGGTTAGGGGCAGTGTTGCAACGTTACAACCCACAATTTGACAACGCGCACGCAAACGCTCTCGCTCAAATCCGAATGGATGACTTCACAGCTCCGCCTGGGTTTCCTTTATGATCCCGGGATCTTCCCCCTCTCTCACCAGACATCAGCAAGCAACGAAGGAGAGCGCAGCACTCATTCCACTTCCACGCATCTTCCAACTGCAACTGCAAACGAGGGGCTACCAAACTCATAGCTGCAATCAAACCTCGGGTCGGGTCTTCCATCTGGACTTCCACCCCCCACAAAAAAATAAATAATTGCTCAGCCCTGCCACGACGGGATTTAAGCCTGCAAAGAGTACAACGTCAATCTACTTTGTAGCCACCAGCCAACATGTCCGAGGTGCTGCCATACAACGAGGGGAAAATGAGCGGCTACGGGGCGGACAGCGAGGTTAGCCAGATGTCCTTTAGCTGCGGACTGCAGGACACAAGCGCCTTTTTCGCCGGCTCGCAGGGCAAGAGACCCCCGAAGCTCGGCCAGATCGGGAGAGCAAAGCGAGGTAAACGGGCGTCAAGTTGATTTTCGTTGCGGTTCACGTGCCATCTTGTAAAACGTTAGAAATATTTGACCAATTTACTATTTGTCAGAGAATTTACAAATAAAAAAATCTAAAGTGAAAAAAAAAATGTGTTTAAAATAAGCATTTTAAACAAAACCAGCCATTTTTATTTTTGGGTCACAATGTTTGGATGCAATTTAGTGATGCATTCAGGAACAAGAAACGTGTTGTTTTTTTCCATAGACCACTTAATTATCATACAATACACGCGACCTAGAATTGGGGAACAGGAGACGTCTTTTTTTGTGTTGTCACGTGGTTGTTTATCATACCGTTTCCACGCGATCTCGTGATGCATTTAAATTCTGGGAAATTTTGTATTTTCAATGTCACTTGGACTGTTTGCCAGACTACTCACGTGATCTCGTGATGCATTCAAAAACTGATTTTTACATGTGATGCAGTCAACGAAAAACTGGGGGAGACCCATTGCAGTTTTTTAAAAGAAAATTCTCTTTCCCATTTGCTTGAAACGTTTTGGAATCAATAATAATAATAATAATAATAATAATAATAATAATATTATTTAATTAATAACTAATTAAAAATTAATAATGATAATAAATAACAAAAAAAAATAAAAAATATGACAATAATATTAATAATAATAATCTATATCATAACAATCATAATAATACAATTTCTTCCCCCCTCCACAGTGGTAATCGAAGACGACCGAATAGACGAAGTCCTCAAGGGGATGACAGACAAGTCGTCGCCCGGCGTTTAAAGACCCCCCCCTCCCCTTCATTGAGCGATGCCTTGCAGACTCTTTTCATTTTGATCACCCGATTTGAAGCACTTGTCGGCTGTGCATGTTGGAGGATTGCAGAAAGAGAAGGAGAAGAAGAAGACGACGACGGTGACACAACGCAATGAGGATGACGATGAGGGATGAAATGCAGTGGAGAAAAAGCGAGCTCGAGGAAAGGACGGAAGAGGAGTAATGGAAAGATTGGTCGTGGGATATCACTGGCAATCCTCCATAACCGAGTACCGCTTTTTATTTTCTTTTTCGAGAAGAAGAAAATTTCACCCCCACCCCTCTTCCCGACAGATCCCGAGACGGCCGCTGTGGTGTCTCGACGTGCGCTGACTTTGTTATGAGAGGTGATGGATGAACTTGTCATTTAAACAAACACCAACACCCCCACTCCCCCGCCACCCTTTCGCAAGCAAAAACAAGTGGCGGAATGAAACTGGACGTTGTACAGTAGACTCAGCTTGCAGATGAATTAGCACCCCCCCCCCACCCCCTCCTTCCTTGTATATGGTGCATTCAAGGGAGCTGTCCTTTCAGCACTGCCCCCAATGCATTCCTGTTGCTGCTTTGGTATTATCAACACTTCCGTCACTCCCCCCCATGTTTTTTTTCTGCCAACAGACCAACAAAACTTTCAAGTCTCTTTGTTATTTTAAAGGAAAGCAGATTGTATGTAAAGACCCGAGGATGGTGCAATTTGAATATTTTCAGTCGTGGAACGCCACTTGTTTATTTTATTTTTTAGGGGCTATGGGTTTTTTTTTGCTTTAGCGCCCCCAGTGGCAAAAGTGGCAGGTTCATGTAGCTGCGCCTGCACATATCTTTGATTAAACTATAAAGGAGACGTTTTTTAAAAGCGTTTTTAATGAGCTCAAATGAAAGATGTAAGACTTAAAGGACAACCGACGTCACTTTTTTGTTTCTTAACTGACATCCGAAAAACGTTTTATAACATCTAAAATACCCAAAACACGCAGTATGATATTTTTTATTCAAATGCAAAACACCAATAAAAATGACTTAAAGTGTCCAAAATCCGCAAAAAAAATTAGCTGCGAATTGGGCATTTTCAGAAAGTCCCGCCCCCAGTTTGTGACGTCACACCAATACGTCTCGCATTGCTTGAGAATCAAAACGATGGCTTCAGATTCGGAGAAGATGCTTTCTTGTTACACCTCCAGTTATGAATATGATTCAAATAGTTCTGAAGAGGAAAGCATACACGTTTGCAATCGATTAAATAATTTATCCCATGCCATTTTGAGGCAACATTGGGGAGAAACAAACACCAGGAAAGAGGCACAAAATGGCGACCTCCTGTGGCCACCTCCATTTCCACAGGCTGATAAATTCCTTATATGGCGCTTGGACACCCTCTTCTGGCGGCTTTTGGGTGCAACACAAGGTTTTCAGACCAAACAATACAGCAAAATACATTGATGTGATGGAAGGACTGCTACAATGTGTCTTTTTTTCGGTCAGGGGGCGTTCCTTTAGTGATGTCACGTATGGACTCGTCACCAACTCATAAACAAGACTTACTGAATATTCAGCGTGAGTGTTAAAACGTAAAATATAGCTATATGCGGTGGAATCTTTGTAAAATACGCTCAGTAGAAGTCATTTGAAGCCATTTTACAAATTATGGACACAACTTGTCCGGAGACGTCGGTTGTCCTTTAACACTGTAAACACAAAAAAAATGGCCGATCATTTTTCATTGAATGATTTTTGGCAAAGGGAAAGTGCTTGTTATCAGATTTAAATCGATCTGTGAATGTCATTTGAGAGAACTGGCCTTTTTTTTTTATGTGTGTGTTTCAAAATAGTCTCGAGTCTTTCTTTTCGGGCTCATTGAAAAATGGGAGCGCAAAAAAAAAAAAAAAAAAGGCGAAATATAGCATTTCTACTTTTTTTTGTTGAGCATATTTCTGATTTATAATATTTGATTCTTGAACAAACAGCAACCAAATTTTTAGAGATTGAATCCGTTGGTTACTATGGCACCTTCACTTCCAAGTGCACCGATTTACCAATGGCTTACATTACTTGATCAATTTATTTCATTTATTTTACTTTGAGTTGCGAAAAATTGCCTAGAATTGAAGAGGAGATGAGGTCATACACGCTCAGAAGAAATGCTAGTTTTCATAGACCAAATGTAACCCCCCCCCAACTGAGGTGAACAAGGTCTATTTTCATACCCTTGCACCAAAAAACAAAAGAAGTCATTCATAATTATGTTTTATTTTAATGCCTTTTATGGCGGGCAAGGCGAGCAAAATGAGAAACACTCACAAGGACCGGCAAACCAGACATCATTTCGCAAGTCCCGCCCCTTAAATGCACATTTCCAATAATACTACAATACGATGTCAATCACACTTGACGTTCTCTTGTGTTGTTTTATGATTTGGAGCACTTTGCATCAATGCCATTTTAATTTGGATTCGATTGGATGTACCTTTATTCGTCTCGCAGTGGAGAAATTTACATTTCACAGGAGCAAAGTTATGAAAGGAAGAGGAAAGGAAAGAAAGAAGTAGAAAAACATAATACAGGAGCTGCTGGAAAGGCAGCCACTCTCGCGACGCCATCTTGAACAAAAAAAAACAACAACTAAATAGCAAATAACATGACAACACAAACACACAGAGTTCTTCAGCACTTGCTGTACCCTATTTGTGACATGAAGCAGTTCTAGATGAAAGGAGAGGATCAATGTTCAATGGGGAATAAAATAATTGTAATAAATTGAGTGACAGGTTTGCCGACGGAATCAATTTAAACTTGTAAGTCAAGGTGCCACAGTATGTTGGATACGTTTTATTTTGAAATTCAATGTGATTTAAATCATGCATGAATTCTCAACTCCGGTGCCAATGAAGGTGGCACCACGCTTAACTCCGCCCCTAATCCCCGTTTCCCCACACCGGCACGCTTGTTTTTAAACGGAAAGTTCATATTTGTATTTTTATATCTCAATATTTGTTATTTAAAATGATATGCTCGTATATGGTCTTACGGTTCATCAATAACAACAAAAATACAACGTTTTTACTCGTGAGAGGACGCTCGACTGCTCTCGTTGGAAGATCGGAAGTTTTTTTTTAAAGACTAACTGAATGTGTCTGGGTTTTTTGCACACCACCTCGATGTTCAACTATTAGTAAGAAATTGTATACTGTGACTTGAGCTTCGTTGATGAATTTGTTAGAAAATGGCAGTTTTAGAGTATATTGCACTGTTTACGAGTACGATCAAATGACGCCTTGTTATTTGACCCATTTTTCAACCTTACAGTTTATTTTTTTTAAGTTGTTTTATTTTGTACTATCATTTTGAAGAAACTGGATATGGTTTGTTGTGCATGAATATTTAATATTTTCAATATCGGAAAATCATTTTATGAAGCAAAAAAAAAAAAAAAAAAAAAAAAATCTAGAAAAATGTCATGACATTCTAAGAATGAGTCATTGTATATTATGATGCCATTTTCACTGTATTTGGTGAACTAATAAATGGTGAAAGAATGAAATGGGATCGTTTCAGCTTTTTTTTTTCTTCTCGCCGCAATATTGAATCATATTTCTTTCAGTCACTAGAAGGCAGAAGTAGTAGAAATAAAAAGTCTACACCCCATTGCTCATCGATGCATCTTTTTAACAGTGGCGGGCCGTGCATGTCACTCACTTCTGGGCCTTCTGTAGTGCTACGTCTGAATCAATCCACAGCTGCCACTGTGAAAAAGTGTGGAATCATTTACTACACAGGTGTCAAAGTCAAGGCCCGCGGGCCAAATCCGGCCCGCCACATCATTGTTTTCGGCCCGCAAAAGCAAATCAAACTTGTTAAATTCCATGATGATTGCTTAAATCTGAGCCAAAATTTCATATTTTTGGATGTCAACCACAATAAAAGTCATTATTCTTGACTTCAGATTTGAAAACGAGTTATTCATTAATTTGCTGTGTGCTCTATATGTAATATTTGAAGGGATTTAAACATTCTAATTGCTTCCCCAAATTCATAACGGCCCTCGAGAGGAAACCATAACTACAATGTGGCCCGCGGCAAAAAATGACTTTGACACCCCTGATTTACTACATGAACTGTACTGTACTAGAGGGTACGGTTAGCCAGGAACTACCTGTGAGAAAAAAAGAGCGCTGATGCGTATGTGGAATTGTCGCCGCTAGGAATTGAAGCGGATTTACGTGGGACAGGAGATGTGAGACCATTCCTTTTCAGCAACGGATGCTACAGTTTCGTGTTTGCTTTCAACATTTAGGTTTAGTGCACATTCCACTATGACGTCCCTGATCCACTGTCGAAAAGGATGCTTTGAGAAGATTCTCCCCTTTCACCGAGACCTGCTTCATACAACAAAGTGCATAAAGTGCTTAAGATTAATTTTTTTTTTGTTGTCGTTTTGACTTCAAGATGGCGCCGCGAGAGTACAGCAGATCCTGTGTTTTGTTTTTCTACTTCTTCCTTTCCTTTTCATCACTTTGCTGCTGTGAAATGTAAATTCTCCACTGCGAGACTAATAAAGGCCAATCCAATCCAATCTATCATATGGTTGCCATCGGCGTGGGAAAACATCATGTCGCCGTTACCCATTTCCCTCCGGTATTCACATGTTTCCATTCCATTGACAAAGCACGCTGGATTTTCCCATGGCTTGGTCTAACTTTTGCGGAGAAAGACGGAGGAGGGCTGGATGGGAGCGTGTTTAGCATGTGTTGATTTAATAGCCGTGTTGTCAAGCCACAATGGCTGAAGGAGGAGAAGAAGAAATGGATTTGGTTGGAGATTTACTGTTAAAGCCATTTTCAAGACGGACTTGAAGACATCATTCAGAAAGGTCGGACTAGCAAAAATAGCAAATAATATTGCAATTTTATTAGGCTATTATTGATGCTTCGCTTATCATCTTCTCTGTGGTGTGAAAGAGCGAATTCTGACTCCATATCATGAAACTCGAGCAGTTTAATGACAGTATTTCCTGGCTAACTGTACCCTTTTGTACAGTACGTGTAGTAAATCACACCTCACTTTTTTTACAGCTGTGGATTGATTCAGACATAGCACTACTGAAGGCCTAGGTGTGACCCGCCACTGGTTTAAAGCAAGTAGGAGCGGTTCTGTTATGGAATAAATAATTAAATGGTCACTTTATTGTTGACTTTGTAGTTTATTATGTGCAGTAAAGTTTGGTTACATCGATATCGGTTATATCGCTTATTACGATACTATTTC